>NC_133147.1:63036870-63065900 GCF_048418815.1 Hemitrygon akajei
CCAGCATCTGGAACATATTTCCTCCCTCTATCTTGTCCACTCCCTTAATAATCTTATATGTTGCAATCAGATCCCCTCTCAATCTCCTTAATTCCAGCGTGTACGTCCAGTCTGTCTAACCTCTCTGCGTAAGACAGTCCGGACATCCCAAGAATTAACCTCGTGAATCTACGCTGCACTTCCTCTACAGCCAGGATGTCCTTCCTTAACCCTGGAGACCAAAACTGTACACAATACTCCAGGTGTGGTCTCACCAGGGCTCTGTACAAATGCAAAAGGATTTCCTTGCTCTTGTACTCAATTCACTTTGTACCATACCATACAATGGAATATATAATAGAAAACACTGTAAATTACAATAAGAAATGTGCAAACACTTATACATTATTTTATATTGTTGAGATACAGGCACCAAATAGGCCCTTCCAGCCCTTTGAGGCCCTGCCGCCCACAGTCCCCGATTAACCCCAGCCTAATCGCAATGATCAATTAACCTACCAACGTCTATGGACTGTGGGAGGAAACCCACACGGTCCACGGGGAGAATGTGCAAACTCCTTACGGGTAGTGGTGGGAATTGAACCTGGGTCGCTGGTACTGTAAGGGCATTGTGCTAACCGTGTCGCCCTGAGTTTATGTAAACGGTAAAATTAAATAAGTAGCGCAGAAAGGGAGGGAAAAGGTAGTGAGGTTGTGTTCATGGGTTCAATGTCCATTCAGAAATCTAATGGCAGAAGGAAGAAGCTCTTCTTCCATTGAGTGTGTGCCTTCAGACTTCTGTACCTCCTCCTTGATGGTAGCAATGAGCAGAGGGCATGTTGTGGGTAATGATGGACAGTGCTTTCGGATCTCTCCCGCTCCCTCTTGTGGGCTAGGTGAATTTAATGGGCTGAATGGTGCCTGTGGCACATGGAGGAGATATTGAATGTTGGGATTGAAAAGAGCCAGCATGGGCTGAACGTGTCGAATGGCCTCCTTTCCCACGCCAGAACAATATCGAGATTACACCCCGTAAGCCCATCCCCGCAGGAAGACGCTTGGCCAAGGGTTAGGAAAGCGGCGATGGGCCGAGAGGCCGTGAATCACATCTCCCAGAGGATAGCGGGCGGAGCAGGGGATTATGGGGGAAAGAAGTGCGGGTCATAGTGGAAACTACATCTCCCAGAGTGCCGCACAGCGGCGCATGCGTGTCGCCTGCCTGGTGGCGCACGTGATCAGGCCCAGACCGGACGGCGGGGATGGCAACGGCGGTGGCTCCTGTCCTGCGGCGTTGGTTGGGCGCAGTTGCTCGCAGCCCCTTCGGGAAGCCGGCCCAGGTGAAAGGAGAGGAGAATACACGGGCAGAGGGGGTCGGGTGGGGTAGGGGAATGAGGGGAAAGTGGACATTGTGCGTGAGGAGGATGGGGAGACGGTCGCGGTCCCTCCCGCTGAGCCGTACTGCGCATGCTCTGAGCGCTGTACACTCTTAAAGAGGCTGGGGCTTCCCTTTCTCACATGAGCTGCAGTGAAAATCCTTGTCTTGCAAACTCTTCATACGGCGCTGATATTTCATTAGGAGCTTGGAGGGATTTTTTATGTCGCAACCTTCTACAGATGTACTGAGCAGAGCATTGCAACCGGGTATATCGCCGTCTGGTATGGGGGGAAGGGTAGGCTACTGCACAGGATCAAAATAAGCTGCAGAGAGTTCTAAAACTTGTAAAGTTAGTCAGGTCCATCAAGGAGCGATGCCTCAAAAAGGCAGTATCCATCATTAAGGACCCCCATCACCCAGGTCATGCCCTGTTCTCATTGCTAGCATCAGGAAGGAGGTACAGAAGCCTGAAGGCACACACTCAACAATTCATTAATAGCTTCTTCCCCTCTGCCATCCGATTTCTGAATGGATAATGAACCCATGAACACTACCTCACTACTTTTTCTCTATTTTGCATGCTTAATTAATTTAACTGTAGCAACACACACAAAATGCTGGTGGAAAGCAGCATTTTGTATGTGTTGCTTGAATTTCCAGCATCTGCAGATTTCCTCGTGTTAACTGTAATTATGTTGTTTTTCTTTATTATGTATTGCATTGTAGTGCTGGTGCAAAGGATGGTAAATCTGATTCTGATCATTACACAGTGCATTGAGGTAAAACAATAACAGCGTGCAGAAGGAAGTGTAACAGTTACAGAGAAAGTGCAGTGCAGGTAGACTATAAGGTGCAGAGTCATATCGGGAGACTGTGAGGTCAAGAGTCCATCTTATCATACAAAATACCTGTTCAGGAGTCTGATAACAGTGGGGTAGAAACTGTCCCTGAGCCTGGTGGTGTGTTTTTCAGGCTTTTCTGTCTACTGCCCGGTGGGAGAAGAGAAAAATGGAATTAGAATTGGTTTATTATTGTCACATGTGCAGAGATACAGGGTGGCTGGAGTCTTTGATTGTGCCGGCTGCTTTACTGAGGCGGTAGGAACTGTGGACAGAGTCCACGGAGGGGAGAGACTGGTTTCCGTGATGTGCCGAGCTGTGGCCAAAACTCTCTGCGGTTTCTTGCAGTCACGGGCGGAGCGGTTGCCTTGACGAGTCTGGACTGTCGGCTTTCTGTAGTGCATCCTTTAGAGGCTGAGGGTAGTCGAGAGCTTGCGTCAACTGTTGATTTCTTACCCCCCAACCACACCATTGAAGTTTAAGTGTATTGTTGGGGACATATGTATACTCAAGGTATAAGTACAAGGACACAGCCTCGGTTAAAGGGATGATCCTTCAGAATTGAGACAAGGAGAAATTTCTTCAGCCAAAGGATAACAAAACTGTGGAGTGGCTGACCAAAGTCATTGGGCATATTTAAAGCAGAGATGGATTCTCTCTTATGACCTTGCACCTTACCGTCTACCTGCACTGCATTCTGTCTGTAACTGCGACACTCTATTCTGCGTTCCGTTATTGTTTTACCTTGTTCTACCTCAATGCGCTGTGTAATCATCTGATCTGCATGAACAGTGGGCAAGACAAGATTTTCACTGTATCTCGGTTCCTGTGACAGTAATAAACCAATTCCAATGCAGGCGGCAACAGGGAAAAGCAGACTCAATGCTTGTAAAGTCTGCAGGGTGTCAGGCAGGAACTGACTGGGGAACCAGTGAACTCGTTCAAATGATGAGCACCAGTCCAATGGGCTGAGTGGCCTCTTTCTTGCAGTTCCAGATCTGGGAGCTGTTGGGGAGGTAGCTCCACCCTGTGGCAGGAGGTGGCGACTGCAGCATGACGTGTACAAGGTTGGAAGTCTTGAGTGTCTGTTTATTCAGTGTGGAACAGTCCCTTACGGCCCTTCGAGCCGCCCCGCGCAGCGGTCTCGTGATTGAACCCGAGTGTAATCACGGGACAATTTACAATTAACCTTTGGACTGTGGGAGAACATACAGACTCCTCACAGGCAGCAGGCGGGGATTGAACCCGTGTTACCTGTACTGTAAAGCATTGTGCTGACCGCTGAGCTACTGCGCTGCCCCAATATAGATTGTAAATTACAGTAAGAAGTATGCGCGCTGTATGTTTTGCTGTCATCGTTATGTGACGTGGATGGTCATGGAAAGACCATGATCATGATTGTTCTTGGCAAATTTTTCTACAGAAGGCCATTGCTGCCTTCTGAGCAGCATCTTTACAGGATGGATGACCACCGCCCCCGCCCAGCCACTTTGAATACTCTTCAGAGATTGTCTGCCTGGCGTCAGTGGTCACATAACCAAGGCTTGTGATATGTGCCAGTTGCTCGTGCGACCACCCACCACCTGCTCCCGTGACTTCACGTGACCCTGATCGAGGGGCTAAGCAGGTGCTACACCTTGCCCAAGGGTGACCTGCAGGCTAGCGGAGGGAAGGAGCGCCTCACATCTCCTTTGGTAGAGACGTATCTCCAGCCCGCCACCCCAATGTTTCGATGTGGTACATACATCTGAATCTGTACCCTCCTTTTTTCCTTTCATCCATGTTCCCATCTAAGAGTTTCTTAAATGTCCCTGATGTATCTGCCTCCACCATTAGCTCAGGCACCCGCCACTCTCTGCATAAAAGTCCTACCTAGAACATCCCCCCCCTCCACTGTACTCCCCTCCACTCACCTTAAAAGTATGTCTTCTTATCTTGACCATTGTCGCTCTGGGAAAAAATCTCAAGCTGTCCACTCTAACTATGCCTGTTATCAATTTATTCATCTCTCATCCTCCGCTGCAACGAGAAAAGCCCCGTCTCGCTCAACCTTTCCTCATAAGACTTGCTGTCTAATCCAGGCAGCAACCTGGTAAATCTCCTCTGCACCCCCTCTGAAGCATTCACGTCCCTCCTGTAATGAGGTGGCCAGAACTGAACACTGTACTCCCAAGTGTGGTCTAACCAGGGTTTTACAGAGCTGCAACATCGGGTTAAGTTTCCGCAGTGAGTGAATTGTGACGGGAAGCTCTCAACACCTCTGAAGGGTGTAAAGCAAAAATGGGGCGTGGGTTACCTGCTGCTAATTGTTCCTCGTTTTCTGCCCCAGGTTCTTGGTGCGACTGCCTGCGGTCACCGAAGGCTCTCGGCTTTCGTTGTAAGTTTGCTTGCCCCTGCCACAGGCCCTGCCCCCTCCCCACACACAAGCCACTTTACACATCGCTGTCCAGCGACGGAAGCAAAATCTCCGCAGTGATTCAGCTCCTGGCACGTTCACCGCTAAACCTGCTGGCAGCCGGTGTGTGGACTCTTGCTATGGGTGGGGCTTGGTGGTGGGGTTGGGAGAGAAGATCCCACAAGATTCGCTGCTGCAGATTGCGCCTGCCTGCTCTCGTCACAGCCTACTCTCCCCCACGTCCCGAAACGTCATATACCCCCCACAACCCCAATGGGACCCACCCCTTCCCACTCACTCCCACTGTCCACAACCCCAGTGGGACCCACCCCTTCCCAATCACTCCCACTGTCCACAACCCCAATGGGACCCACCCCTTCCCATTCACTCCCACTGTCCACAACCCCAATGGGACCCACCCCTTCCCAATCACTCCCACTGTCCACAACCCCAATGGGACCCACCCCTTCCCAATCACTCCCACTGTCCACAACCCCAATGGGACCCACCCCTTCCCAATCACTCCCACTGTCCACAACCCCAATGGGACCCACCCCTTCCCACTCACTCCCACTGTCCACAACCCCAATGGGACCCACCCCTTCCCAATCACTCCCACTGTCCACAACCCCAATGGGACCCACCCCTTCCCAATCACTCCCACTGTCCATAACCCAATGGGACCCACCCCTTCCCACTCACTCCCACTGTCCACAGCCCCAATGGAACCCACCCCTTCCCAATCACTCCCACTGTCCACAACCCCAATGGGACCCACCCCTTCCCAATCACTCCCACTGTCCACAGCCCCAATGGAACCCACCCCTTCCCACTCACTCCCACTGTCCACAGCCCCAATGGAACCCACCCCTTCCCACACTCCCACTGTCCACAACCCCAATGGGACCCACCCCTTCCCACTCACTCCCACTGTCCACAGCCCCAATGGGACCCACCCCTTCCCACACTCCCACTGTCCACAACCCCAATGGAACCCACCCCTTCCCAATCACTCCCACTGTCCACAACCCCAATGGGACCCACCCCTTCCCAATCACTCCCACTGTCCACAGCCCCAATGGAACCCACCCCTTCCCACTCACTCCCACTGTCCACAGCCCCAATGGAACCCACCCCTTCCCACACTCCCACTGTCCACAACCCCAATGGGACCCACCCCTTCCCACTCACTCCCACTGTCCACAGCCCCAATGGGACCCACCCCTTCCCACACTCCCACTGTCCACAACCCCAATGGGACCCACCCCTTCCCACTCACTCCCACTGTCCACAACCCCAATGGGACCCACCCCTTCCCACACTCCCACTGTCCACAACCCCAATGGGACCCACCCCTTCCCAATCACTCCCACTGTCCACAACCCCAATGGGACCCACCCCTTCCCAATCACTCCCACTGTCCACAACCCCAATGGGCCTCCACCCCTTCCCAATCACTCCCACTGTTCACAACCCCAATGGGACCCACACCTTCCCACTCACTCCCACTGTCCACAACCCCAATGGGACCCACCCCTTCCCACTCACTCCCACTGTCCACAACCCCAATGGGACCCAACCCTTCCCAATCACTCCCACCGTCCACAACCCCAATGGGACCCCACCCCTTCCCAATCACTCCCATTGTCCACAACCCCAATGGGACCCACCCCTTCCCACTCACTCCCACTGTCCACAACCCCAATGGGACCCACCCCTTCCCAATCACTCCCACCGTCCACAACCCCAATGGGACCCACCCCTTCCCAATCACTCCCACCGTCCACAACCCCAATGGGACCCACCCCTTCCCAATCACTCCCACCGTCCACAACCCCAATGGGACCCACCCCTTCCCACTCACTCCCACCGTCCACAACCCCAATGGGACCCACCCCTTCCCAATCACTCCCACTGTCTGTACTCCCAATGGGACCCACCCCTTCCCACTCACTCCCACCGTCCACAACCCCAATGGGACCCACCCCTTCCCAATCACTCCCACCGTCCACAACCCCAATGGGACCCACCCCTTCCCAATCACTCCCACCGTCCACAACCCCAATGGGACCCACCCCTTCCCACTCACTCCCACCGTCCACAACCCCAATGGGACCCACCCCTTCCCAATCACTCCCACTGTCTGTACTCCCAATGGGACCCACCCCTTCCCACTCACTCCCACCGTCCACAACCCCAATGGGACCCACCCCTTCCCAATCACTCCCACTGTCTGTACTCCCAATGGGACCCACCCCTTCCCACTCACTCCCACTGTCCACAACCCCAATGGGACCCACCCCTTCCCAATCACTCTCACCGTCCACAACCCCAATGGGACCCACCCCTTCCCACTCACTCCCACTGTCCACAACCCCAATGGGACCCACCCCTTCCCAATCACTCCCACTGTCTACAACCCCAATGGGACCCACCCCTTCCCAATCACTCCCACTGTCCACAACCCCAATGGGACCCACCCCTTCACACTCACTCCCACTGTCCACAACCCCAATGGGACCCACCCCTTCCCAATCACTCCCACTGTCTGTACTCCCAATGGGACCCACCCCTTCCCAATCACTCCCACTGTCCACAACCCCAATGGGACACACCCCTTCCCAATCACTCCCATTGCCCGCAACCCCAATGGGACCCACTCCTTCCCGATCACTCCCACTGTCCACAACCCCAATGGGACCCACCTCTTCCCACTGTCCACAACCCCAATGGGACCCACCCCTTCCCACACTCCCACTGTCCACAACCCCAATGGGACCCACCCCTTCCCAATCACTCCCACTGTCCACAACCCCAATGGGACCCACCCCTTCCCAATCACTCCCACTGTCCACAACCCCAATGGGACCCACCCCTTCCCAATCACTCCCACTATCCACAACCCCAATGGGACCCACCTCTTCACACTCACTTCCACTATCCACAACCCCAATGGGACCCACTCCTTCCCAATCACTCCCACTGTCCACAACCCCAATGGGACCCACCCCTTCCCAATCACTCCCACTGTCCACAACCCCAATGGGACCCACCTCTTCCCACTCACTCCCACTATTCACACTCCCACTCGGACCCACCCCTTCCCAATCACTCCCACTGTCCACAACCCCAATGGGACCCACCCCTTCCCACTCACTCCCACTGTCCACAGCCCCAATGGAACCCACCCCTTCCCACACTCCCACTGTCCACAACCCCAATGGGACCCACCCCTTCCCACTCACTCCCACTGTCCACAACCCCAATGGGACCAACCCCTTCCCAATCACTCCCACTGCCCACAACCCCAATGGGACCCACCTCTTCCCAATCACTCCCACTGTCCACAACCCCAATGGGACCCACCCCTTCCCACTCACTCCCACTGTCCACAACCCCAATGGAACCCACCCCTTCCCACTCACTCCCACTGTCCACAACCCCAATGGGACCCACCCCTTCCCACTCACTCCCACTGTCCACAACCCCAATGGGACCCACCCCTTCCCAATCACTCCCACTGTCCACAGCCCCAATGGGGCCCACCCCTTCCCAATCACTCCCACTGTCCACAACCCCAATGGGACCCACCCCTTCCCAATCACTCCCACTGTCCACAACCCCAATGGGACCCACCCCTTCCCAATCACTCCCACTGTCCATAACCCCAATGGGACCCACCCCTTCCCATTCACTCCCACCATCCACAACCCCAATGGGACCCACCCCTTCCCAATCACTCCCACTGTCCATAACCCCAATGGGACCCACCCCTTCCCAATCACTCCCACTGTCCACAACCCCAATGGGACCCACCCCTTCCCAATCACTCCCACTGTCCATAACCCCAATGGGACCCACCCCTTCCCATTCACTCCCACCATCCACAACCCCAATGGGACCCACCCCTTCCCAATCACTCCCACTGTCCATAACCCCAATGGGACCCACCCCTTCCCAATCACTCCCACTGTCCACAACCCCAATGGGACCCACCCCTTCCCAATCACTCCCACTGTCCACAACCCCAATGGGACCCACCCCTTCCCAATCACTCCCACTGTCCACAACCCCAATGGGACCCACCCCTTCCCAATCACTCCCACTGTCCATAACCCCAATGGGACCCACCCCTTCCCATTCACTCCCACCATCCACAACCCCAATGGGACCCACCCCTTCCCAATCACTCCCACTGTCCATAACCCCAATGGGACCCACCCCTTCCCACTCACTCCCACTGTCCACAACCCCAATGGGACCCACCCCTTCCCACTCACTCCCACTGTCCACTACCCCAATGGAACCCACCCCTTCCCACTCACTCCCACTGTCCACAACCCCAATGGGACCCACCCCTTCCCACTCACTCCCACTGTCCACAACCCCAATGGGACCCACCCCTTCCCACTCACTCCCACTGTCCACAGCCCCAATGGAACCCACCCCTTCCCACTCACTCCCACTGTCCGTACTCCCAAAGGGATCCCACCCCTTCCCACTCACTCCCACTGTCCACAACCCCAATGGAACCCACCCCTTCCCAATCACTCCCACTGTCCACAACCCCAATGGGACCAACCCCTTCCCAATCACTCCCACTGTCCACAACCCCAATGGGACCAACCCCTTCCCACTCACTCCCACTGTCCACAACCCCAATGGGACCCACCCCTTCCCAATCATACCACTATTCACACTCCCAAAGGGACCCACCCCTTCCCACTCACTTCCAATGGGACCCCATTCACACTCAAAACAGGACACCTGCCTTTCCCATCCACTCCACCGTCTTCAGCCTGAATGCTCACCAGTGAATGTGCTGATACAGGCCATCTGCTCTTCACGACCCCGAACATCCATCCACACAGACCACAGCTAACCCTCAGACCACTAGACACTGTTCATCCCTGGCTGATGGAGCTGCTGTATCCTGGGATTGGAATTTTGCCGACAGCTTGTGCATTTGATTAACTTTCTTTTCCTTTTCTTTCCACCCACTCGCCCAGACTGATCACTCAATAGTAAGTATATCTTTTAAACACACCTGCAACATGGCCATGGTGACCTTGCTCTGGCTTGTACCCTTGCTGCTGCTGGTGGTGAGCATGTGAGAGACTCCAATAGGTGACAATGTATATGTGCTATCTCCCTAAGAGAGAGGGAATGAGAGACACCGGTCAGTGTACAGATCTCCCCCAGAGAGAGGGACTGAGAGACACCGGTCAGTGTACAGATCTCCCCCAGAGAGAGGGACTGAGAGACACCGGTCAGTGTACAGATCTCCCCCAGAGAGAGAGGGACTGAGAGACACCGGTCAGTGTACAGATCTCCCCCTGAGAGAGAGGGACTGAGAGACACCGGTCAGTGTACAGATCTCCCCCTGAGAGAGAGGGACTGAGAGACACCGGTCAGTGTACAGATCTCCCCCAGAGAGAGAGAGAGACTGAGAGACACCGGTCAGTGTACAGATCTCCCCCCTGAGAGAGAGGGACTGAGAGACACCGGTCAGTGTACAGATCTCCCCTGAGAGAGAGGGACTGAGAGACACCGGTCAGTGTACAGATCTTCCCGTGGGAAAGAGAGGGACTGAGAGACACCGGTCAGTGTATAGATCTCCCCCTGAGAGAGAGGGACTGAGAGACACCGGTCAGTGTACAGATCTCCCCCAGAGAGAGAGGGACTGAGAGACATCGGTCAGTGTACAAATCTCCACTGAGAGAGAGGGACTGAGAGACACCAGTCAGTGTACAGATCTCCCCTAAGAGAGAGGGACTGAGAGACACCGGTCAGTGTACAGATCTCCCCCAGAGAGAGGGACTGAGAGACACCGGTCAGTGTACAGATCTCCCCTGAGAGAGAGGGACTGAGAAACACCAGTCAGTGTACAGTTCTCCCCTGAGAGAGAGGGTCTGAGAGACACCGGTCAGTGTACAGATCTCCCCTGAGAGAGAGGGACTGAGAAACACCAGTCAGTGTACAGATCTCCCCTGAGAGAGAAGGACTGAGAGACACCGGTCAGTGTACAGATGTCCCCTGAGAGAGAGGGACTGAGAGACACCGGTCAGTGTACAGATCTCCCCCAGAGAGAGAGGGACTGCGAGACACCGGTCAGTGTACAGATCTCCCCTGAGAGAGAGGGACTGAGAAACACCAGTCAGTGTACAGATCTCCCCTGAGAGAGAAGGACTGAGAGACACCGGTCAGTGTACAGATGTCCCCTGAGAGAGAGGGACTGCAAGACATCGGTCAGTGTACAGATCTCCCCCTGAGAGAGAGGGACTGAGAGACACCAGTCAGGGTACAGATCTCCCTTTGAGAGAGAGAGACTGAGAGACACCGGTCCGTGTACAGACAACCATCAAGAGAGAGGCTCTAAGAGAGAACTGTCTCTCCCATTCAGGTTTTGGAACGTGAAGGCAGGAGGGACAGAAGTTGAAATTGTCTCTTTCCAGCTTGTTTCCTTGCACCAGGGCATCCTCCCGGTGTTCCTTCACCCACTGACCACACTCTCCCTTCTCTCCACAGCCGCCCCCGGCCAAGTATGGAGGCCGTCACACAGTGGCGATGATCCCGGGGGATGGAATTGGCCCGGAGCTGATGGCACACGTCAGGGATGTGTTCAGGTGAGCACTCGCGACTCCGGAACCATGGGGAGGGCTCGGGCTCCACACGTACATATAGGTGGGATACAGACATGATGGGCTGAATGGTCACATCTAGGTCATGTTCTCTTCTCGCTGCCATTGTGAGGGAGTTACAGAAAGCTTAGGTCCAAACCCAGCAGATTCAGGAACAGTTATTACCCTCCAGCCATCGGGCTCCAGAACCAGAACAGATAACTTAATTCACCTCAGCATTGAATTGATTCCTCAGCCTAAGGACTCGCCTCGACAACTCCTGTTCTCAACATTATTTATTTTCTTTTTTTTTTGTATTTGCAGTTTGTCTTCTTTTGCACTTTGGTTGTTTGTTAGTCTTTTGTGTTTTTTTTCTCATAGTCTGTTGTACTGCTTTGTTCTACCCTGAGTTTCCACGAGAAAATGAATCTCAGGGTATCATTTTGATTTGGAGCAAGAAGGCTGTGAGTGAACGGCTGATTTTCGGAGCCAAGGCAGTTTTTGCCACTGGGGTTAAAAGAGAGGCAAGACTGCACAGGCACGTGACGTCAGCCAGTAGAGTGTGAAAGGTTTAAAAAGTATCCAGCGGGCAGCGGAGTGAAAGGCAGCAGAGTGATAGGGCTTTGGCTCAACGGGCTTAGACGGTAACGGGATGAGGCGAGGTAGGAAATATGTGTGTGAGGCCAGTTTTCTGTGCTCGGTGTCAGATGTGGGGTATTCCTGGAGTCTCCCAGCCTCCCGGACGGCCATATCTGCACCCGGTGTGTCGAGCTGCAGCTCTTAAGGGACCAAGTTTGGGAACTGGAGATACAGCTCGATGACCTTCGCCTGGTCTAGGAGAGCGAGGAGGTGGTAGAGAGGAGTTATAGGCAGGTGGTCACACCGGGGCCTTGGGAGACAGACAAGTGGGTCACAGTCAGGAGGGGGAAGGGGAAGAGTCAGGTACTAGAGAGTACCCCTGTGGCTGTGCCCCTTGTCCATAAGTATTCCTATTTGAGTACTGTTGGGGGGGACAGCCTACCTAGGGGAAGCGACAGTGGCCGTGCCTCTGGCACAGAGTCCGGCCCTGTGTCTCAGAAGGGTAGGGAAAGGAAGAGGAAGGCAGCAGTGATAGGGGACTCTATGGTCAGGAGGTCAGACAGGCGATTCTGTGGACGCAGGAAAGAAACTCGGATGGTAGTTTGCCTCCCAGGTGCCAGGGTCTGGGGTGTTTCGGATCGCGTCCAAGATACCCTGCAGTGGGAGGGAGAACAGCCAGAGGTCGTGGTACATATTGGTACCAATGGCATAGGTAGGAAAAGGGAAGAGGTCCTGAAAAAAGAGTACAGGGAGTTAGGAAGGAAGTTGAGAAGCAGGACCGTAAAGGTAGTAATTTCGGGATTACAGGCAGTCCCTGAGTTACGAACGTCCGACTTACAGACAACTCGTACTTATGAACTGAGGAAGGAGAACGCCGTTCGCCATTTTAAGTCGTTGCCGTTGACACTGTGTAGAGTGTGTAACTTTGCATTTGGTTTAAATTTTTCTTAGCAAGATTCACCCTGACCCGGTCGGCTGGTGGCGCAGTGCGCTCAGCGCTGGGCTGGAGAACAGAGTTTCTCGAGTTTGATCCAGTGACAGATCGCTCCTGTGCTGGGTTGATGTCAATCCAGTGACAGATCGCTCCCGTGCCGGGTTGATGTCGATCCAGTGACAGATCGCTCCTGTGCTGGGTTGATGTTGATCCAGTGACAGATCGCTCCTGTGCTGGGTTGATGTCGATCCAGTGACAGATCGCTCCTGTGCTGGGTTGATGTCGATCCAGTGACTCCCGTACCATCTGTGCTGGGTTGATGTTGAGCTCGCAACTCGACCTCATAAAAAAAACACCGCCACCTCCAGTTTAAATTCCCATGTGGAATATTGTGAAGGATCAGATACCCAAACCCAGCACAGCCCCCACTTGTCCCATTTAACCTGTCTCAATGCGGTGAACTTTCGGACCCGGGGAATTCAGTGCGGTGGTCCTTAGGACCCAGCAGACCTCAGGAGCTGGCGGAGGTCGGGACCCGCCGCCTACAGTGTTTCTGTTCCGTTGATGCAAAGTGATTGCGATTGAAGATAAAGTGGAAACAATAAAGCGTTTGGAAAGAGGTGAAACGTAATTGGAAAAGCATTAGGCTACAGTTGGTCAACAATCGGAACAATTTTAAAGGATAAAGTGAGAATAATGAAGCATGAGAAAGGCCCTGCCCCGATGAAAGCTACGATTATTACTAAGCAACGCAGTGGTTTAATTATTGGAATACATACGTTTCTTAAGTGTTTTATATGCATAGAAAAGTAAAATATATACTATATACTAAAACAAATGTTTGACTAACTGACGCTAAATAATATGGGATGTACTTGTTCAGACTTACGTACAAATCCGACGGACTCAGGAACGGAACTTGTACGTAACCCAGGGACTGCCTGTACTGCCTGTGCCATGCGACAGTGAGTATAGGAATAGAATGAGGTGGAGGATAAATGCGTGACTGATGGATTGGAGCAGGGGGCAGGGTTTCAGATTTCTGGATCATTGGGACCTCTTTTGGGGCAGGTGTGACCTGTACAAAAAGGACCGGTTGCACTTGAATCCCAGGGGGACCAATATCCTGGCGGGAAGGTTTGCTAAGGCTACTGGGGAGAGTTTAAACTAGAATTGTTGGGGGGTGGGAACTGAACTGAAGAGACTGGGGAAGAGGAGGTTAGCTCACAAATAGAGAAAGCTTGTAGCAGTACGAGAGGGAGAATAGGCAGGTAGTAGAGAAGGGACGTGCTCAGACCAAAGGTTTGAGATGCGTCTATTTTAACGCGAGAGTTGTTAACAAAGCGGATGAGCTCAGAACATGGATCAGTGGTTGGAGATATGATGTGGTGGCCATTACAGAGACTTGGATGGCTCAGGGACAGGAATGGTTACTTCAATTGCCGGGATTTAGATGTTTCAGAAAGGACAGGGAGGGAAGCAAAAGAGGTGGGGGTGTGGCAGTGTTGATCAGAGATAGTGTCACGGTTGTAGAAAGTGGACGCCATGGAGGGATTGTCTACAGAGTCTCTGTGGGTGGAGGTTAGAACCAGGAAGGGGTCAATAACTTTACTGGGTGTTTTTTATAGGCTGCCCAATAGTAACAGAGATATCGAGGAGCAGATCGGGAAACAGATCCTGGAAAGGTGTAATAATAACAGAGTTGTTGTGATGGGAGATTTTAATTTCCCAAATAGCGATTGCCATCTCCCTAGAGCAAGGGGTTTAGTTGGGGTGGAGTTTGTTAGGTGTGTTCAGGAAGGTTTCTTGACACAATAAGTAGATAAACCTACAAAAAGAGAGGCTGTACTTGATTTATTACTGGGAAATGAACCTGACCAGGTGACAGATCTCTCAATGGGAGAGCATTTTGGAGATAGTGATCATAATTCTATCTCCTTTACAATAGCATTGGAGAGAGATAGGAACAGACAAGTTAGAAAAGTGCTTAATTGGAGTAAGGGGAATTATGAAGCTATCAGGCAGGAAATTGGAAGCTTAAATTGGAAACAGGTGTTCTCAGGAAAAGTACGGAAGAAATGTGGCAAATGTTCAGGGGATATTTGTGTGGAGTTCTGCATAGGTACGTTCCAATGAGGGTACAGGAACTGTAGTGTACAAAGGCTGTAATAAATCTAGTCAAGAAGAAAAGAAAAGCTTACAAAAGGTTCAGGGAGCTAGATGATGTTAGAGATCTAGAAGATTATAAGGCTAACAGGAAGGAGCTTAAGAAGGAAAGTAGGAGAGCCAGAAGGGGCCATGAGAAGGCTTTGGCGGGCAGGATTAAGAAAACCCCAAGGTATTCTACAAGTTTGTGAGGAGCGAGAGGAAAAGATGTGAAAGAATAGGACCTATCAAGTGTGACAGTGGGAAAGTGTATATGGAACCGGAGGAAATAGCAGAGGGACTAATGAATACTTTACTTCAGTATTCACTATGGAAAAGGATCTTGGTGATTGCAGTGATGACTTTCAGCAGACTGAAAGCTTGAGCATGTAGATATTAAGAAAGAGGATGTGCTGGAGCTTTTGGAAACCATTAAGTTGGATAAGTCGCCGGGACCGGATGAGATGTACCCCAGGCTACTGTGGGGGGCGAGGGAGGAGATTGCTGAGCCTCTGGCCATGATCTCTGCATCATCAATGGGGACGGGAGAGGTTACGGAGGATTGGAGGGTTGCGGATGTTGTTCCTTTATTCAAGAAAGGGAGTAGAGAAAGCCCAGGAAATTATAGACCGGTGAGTCTTACCTCAGTGGTTGGTAAGTTGATGGAGAAGATCCTGAGGGACAGGATTTATGAACATTTGGAGAGGTATAATATGATTAGGAATAGTCAGCATGGCTTTGTCAAGGGCAGATTGTGCCTTATGAGGCTGAATTAATTTTTTGAGGATGTGACTCAAAATTGATGAAGGAAGAGCAGTAGATGTAGTGTATATGGATTTCAGCAAGGCATTTGATAAGGTACCCCATGCAAGGCTTATTGAGAAAGTAAGGAGGTATGGGATCCAAGGGGACATTGCTTTGTGGATCCAGAGCTGGCTTGTCCACAGAAATGGTTGTCGACGGGTCATATTCTGCATGGAGGTTGGTGACCAGTGGAGTGTCTCAGGGATCTGTTCTGGGACCCTTATTCTTCGTGATTTTTATAAATCACCTGGACAAGGAAGTGGAGGGATGGGTTAGTAAGTTTGCAAAGGTTGGATGTGTTGTGGATAGTGTGGAGGGCTGTCAGAGGTTACAGCGGGACATTGATAGGTTGCAAAACTGGGCTGGGAAGTGGCAGATGGAGTTCAACCTGGATAAGTGTGAAGTGGTTCATTTTGGTAGGTCAAATATGATGGCAGAATATAATATTAATGGTAAGACTCTTGGCAGTGTGGAGGATCAGAGGGATCTTGGAGTTCGTGTCCATAGGATGCTCAAAGCAGCTGGGCAGGTTGACTCTGTGGTTAAGAAGGCGTACGGTGTATTGGCCTTTATCAATCGTGGAATTGAATGTAGGAGCCATGAGGTAATGTTGCAGCTATATAGGACCCTGGTCAGACCCCACTTGGAGTACTGTGCTCAGTTCTCATCTCACTACAGGAAGGATGTGGAAGCCATAGAAAGGATACAGAGGAGATTTACAAGGATGTTGCCGGGATTGGGGAGCGTGCCTTACGAGAATAGGTTGAATGAACTCGGCCTTTTTTCCTTGGAGCGACGGAGGATGAGAGGTGACCTGATAGAGGTGTATAAGATGATGAGAGGCAGTGATCGTGTGGATAGTCGGAGGCTTTTTCCCAGGGCTGAAATCCCACAAGAGGGCACAGGTTTAAGGTGCTGGGGAGTAGGTACAGAGGAGATGTCAGAGATAAGTTTTTTTACCCAGAGAGTGGTAAGTGCGTGGAATGGGCTGCCGGCAATGGTGTTGGAGGCGGATATGATAGGGTCTTTTAAGAGACTTTTGGATAGGTACATGGAGCTTAGAAAAATAGAGGGCTATAGGTAAGCCTAGTAATTTCTAAGGTTGGGATATGTTCGTCACAGCTTTGTGGGCCAAAGGTTGTGCTGTGGTTTTCTGTGTTTCTATGACATAGGCGTGGTTTGATAATAAAATTACTTTGAACTCGGCAGATGGGGCTAGCATGGAGCAGTTGGGCCAAAGGGCTAGCTTCCATTCTGTATGAGCCTGTGACTAGGAGTTGGTGTTCTGAGGGAGCTGGGTGTGCTTCTCGACAAAGGATTAGAAGTTAACAGGCTGATAATGTGAGCGATTAGAAAGCAAGTGGCTCTGTGGCATTTAATGCAGGCAGGTCCGAGAATATCTGGCTCTAATTAGCTAAAAATCCTTGCATACTGGAACAATACATTACCACAGTGCTCTTGAGAGAAAACAATAGGAGCTTCTGCAGATGCTGGAAATCTCTCGTCGGAGTTCAGTACCCAGCGCTGTCTGTAAGGAGGTTGTACTTTCTCCCCGTGACCACATGGGTTTCTTCCAGGTGCTCCGGTTTCCTCCCACAGTCCAAAAACATGCCAGTTGGTAGATTAATTAGTCATTGTAAATTGTCCTGTGATTAGGCTAGGGTTAAATAGGTAGGTGGCTGGGTGGTGCCAGAAGAGGCTCTTCCCTTTTGCACCTCTAAATAAATTAACTAAAACTCACTGACATAGGTAATGTTGGTTTGCTGCAGCACTACAGTGTAATACATAGAAAATACTATAAATTGCAGCAGGAAATATATATACCGTGGATTCCAGTTAACTGGGACACATCGGGACCAGTACATTTTGGCCCAATTAAGCAGCTGCTCCAATTTACCAAAATTTCATGGGAATAGTTTTAAAAAGGCAAATTATGTTTAACTGAGTAAAATGTATTTAAATCAAATACAGAACAAATTGGAACACTGCCGATACTACTGCAGTACTACTAAACTGTGTGTTAGTTCTTAGTAGTTATCGACAGAGGAGTTCACCCAGTGTACGCTAATGTGTTCTTTCGATTGACTGTATTCAGAGCAGATATCTAGTGCACATAATGGACTGGTTTCAAACAATGCTTTCAATGATTGCATCCTCTCAATCTTCAGTTTTATTCTAACATTCAAGATGATTGCTGATACCTTCAAACTCTTCGTAGCTCCTATCTTGCTGAAGTTGTGAAATTGTTTCATTTTCACTCCCGGCCTTTTCCGACATTTGCAAGCCTGAACATTTGAACCAGCAATGAGCAAGGCAGTTCAGAATTGTCTCACTGCTTATTTCAAGTCAAGTCAAGTCGCTTTTATTGTCATTTCGACCATAGCTGCTGGTACAGTACACAGTAAAAACAAGACAACGTTTTTCAGGACCATGGTGCTACATGAAACAGTACAAAAACTACACTGAACTATGTGAAAACAACACAGAGAGAAAAAAAAAACTACACTAGATTACAGACCTACCCAGGACTGCATAAAGTGCAGGTATTTCTCGCCAACTATCAGTTTTTACAGATATGCAAGTGGCTCTATTTAAAAACTGTTCGCTCTAAGTGCTGTGTAGCATCTAAGGGCCACACGACATGCTTGTGGCTGACGCTAGTTTGAAACCGTTTGGCAACAGTCTCCTGCCTCGATTGAGCAGCGTAGTGTCCAAAATAAATGAAAGGAATCCTGGCTATTTTCTTGATTAGTTATTGTTCTTTAAGAGTTGTCCCAAATAAACGGCTGGCTGAATTAACCAATGGTCCAACCAACCTGAATCTACCAGACATAAACAACTTAACTAGGCAGTGCAGAAAGAGAGCAGGTAGTGAGGGAGTGCTGATGGGTTCGTGGTCCAGAAATCTGATGGTAGGTGGTGGGGGGTAAATCTGTTGTGAAAACATTGAGGGGGAAGAAGCCTGAAGTGACTGGGGGGAGGGGAAGGAGTACAAGCCGGCAGGTGAGAGTTGGGACCAGGTGGGTGTGTGGGGGGAGGTGGGGATAAAGTGAGAAGTAAATGAGCAGTAAGAGCAGAATTAGGCCATTCATCATTTCACCATGGCTAATTGATTTCCCTCTCAACCCCATTCCCCTGTCTTCTCTTCCTAGCCTTTCACACCCTGACTAATCAAGAACCCACCAAGCTCCACCTTAAATATACCCAATGACTTGGCTACCACAGCTGCCTGTGGCAACGAATTCCACAGATTCACCAACCTTTGGCTAAAGAAATTCCTCCTCAACTCTGTTCTAAGTGGACATGCCTCTATTCTAAGGCCGTACCCTCTGGTCCTCGACTCCCCCAGTATAGGAAACATCTTCTCCACATCCATTCTATGTAGGCTCATAGGTTTCAGTGAGATCCCTCAGGCCCAGAGCCTCCTCTAAACCCTCTCTAAAAGGGGCCCAAAACTGCTCACAATGCTCCAAGTGAAGCCTCAGCATTACATCTTATTCTAGTTCTCTTGAAATGAATGCCTTCCTCCCCACTGACTCAATCTGCAAATCAACCTTCAGGGAATCCTGCAAGAGGACGTCCCTTTGCACCTAGGGTTTTTAAATTTTCTCCCCTTTTAGAAAATAGTCTCTGCTTTTATTCCTTCTACCAGAGTGCATGACCATACACTTCCCAGCACTGCACTCCATTTGCCACTTCTTTGCCCATTCTTCTAATCTAGTGGTCACCAACCTTTTTAAGCCCAAGATCCCCTAACTCGGCCTTAGTGAAAGGCAAGATCGACCCCAGATCGATTAGTTACATGCATGCGCACCGGGGCAGAAAAAGACCGGAAGTAAAACCCCGCAACCCGGAAGTAGAAATAATGTATGAACACCAGGGGTTCCCACCCTTCTTTGCACCGCGGACCAGTTTAATATTGACAATATTCTTGCGGATCGGCCGACGGGGTGGGGGAGCAGTGTTAAGCACGACGGGAATACGGAGATACTCGAAGTAGGTTCCTTATGTCCAGTCTATTACGCAATTTAGTTTTCGCGGCTCTCGGCACTTAGCTTCTGTTCCGCTTGCTCACGTTTTTTCCGCTGAAAAAACTCAACGGGTTTGTGTCTCAGTGCGGGATGCTTGGACTCAGGGTACTGAAGCAGTTTTGAGGGCTTCATTGCCTCATTAGACAGCCTCCGGGCCCGAGCTCCAGTTTCCCGCCTGCCTGCCACCAGCCACTTTGGCCAGGTGCGGCTGGTTGTGGGTGGGGTGAGAGGACAAGGTCAGGGCCGGAGGTCCCCGTGCCGGGGCCACAGCGGTCGCAGTCCAGAGACAGCGACCAAGCGAGGAGTGCGACAGGACACGCACCCGCTCCCCTTGTAGGATCTATTGGCCGAGAAAATTTTGTTTCAGTCGATCACAGCGCGGTAGCTGCTCTGCTACTTACGAAACCCTGAGCCTGTCTGTGAATATTTTAGCACTGGGTTTTCCACGAACATTTGGTGTGCTAAACAGGTCCAGAGGCGGTGCCCATCTGTCAGCGCTCCGGGCCAGTAGCATCAGCACTTCCTGCCGGCCGCGCTCCAGGGCAGTAGCGTCGGTGGTTCTCTCTGGCCACGCGAGGCGAACACTGGCACAGGGGTGTCACTGCGTTTAGGCAGCCGATGACCTCGTGTGGGTTCAAGTTCAACAGTGGGCTGACAAGGAATGAGGAAAGGTGCAGCTGACTCATATCCTTTCCTCGCGGCCTGGTGGTTGGGGACCACTGAATTACACTGTGTGGTGTGTGGCAGGGGAGCTACACGCATGCGCACTGGGCAGAAAGAACGGAACTAAAACCCCGCAACCCGGAAACAAGCTCTCAACAGTATTTGTGTATTTATTTTTCATCTTTTTTTCGGGATCTACTGGGAAAGTCTCAAAGATCGACCAGCCGATCGCGATTGATGGGTTGGCGACCACTATTCTAATCTCTCTAAGTCCTTCTGCAAACTCCCTGCTTCCTCAACACTTCCTCCGCCTCTACCTATCTTCATACCATCTGCAAACTTGGCCATGTTGCCATCATTTCCCTCGTCCAAATCATTGATATTGACATAAAAAGAAATGGTCCCAATTCTGACCTCTGAGGAACATCACCAATCAACGGCAATCAATCAGAAAAGGCTCCCTTTGCCAGTCAGCCACTGCTCTGTTCATTTTTACTACTAACTTTCCTGTAGTTCCATGGGCTCTTATCTTGCTAAGCAGCCTCATGTGAGGCACCTTGTCATAGACCTTCTGAAAACCCGTACACAACATCCTCCGATTCTTCTTTGTCTATCCTGCTTGTTATTTCCTCAAACAATTCCAACAGGTTTTCCCCGAAGGAAACCCTGCTGACCGAGGAGTGGAATTAGGCCATTAGAGTCTGCTCTGCCATTCCATCATGGCTGATTTATTAACCCTCTCAATCCCATTCCTCTGCCTTAAAGGGTTACCATATGAGGAGCGTTTGTTGGCTTTGGGCCTATACCCGCTGATACTCAGAAGAATGAGGGGGGATTTCATTGAATACAATCTAATGTTGAATGTGGAGAGGATGTTTCCTGTGGTGGGGGCGTCTAGGACTAAAGGGCACAGACCCAGAATAGAGGGGTGTCCATTTAGAACGGAGGTGAGGGGGAATTTCTTAAGCTAGTGAGTGGTGAATCTGTGTAATTCATTGCCACAGGCAGCTGTGGAGGCTATATTGGGTATATTTAAGGCAGAGGTTGATAGATTCTTGATTTGTTAGGCCACGAGGTGTTATGGGAAGAAGGCAGGAGACTGGGGCTGAGAGGGGAATGGATCAGCCATGATGAAATGGCAGAGCTCTCCTAAGACCCAACTGGGCCAATTCTGCACTGATATCGGTGGCTTGGTCTGCACAGCCATCTGTGGCAATAAATTCCACAGATTCACCACACTCTGCTCTGGCTGAAGAAAGTTTTCCTCACCTCTCTTCGAAATGGACACCCTTCTATTCTGAGTCTGTGCCCTCTGGTCCCAGACTCACCCACTACAGGAAACATCTTCTTCACATCCACTCTATCTAGACCTTTCAATATCCAAACACGAGAAATCTGCAGATGCTGGAAATTCAAACAACACACACAAAATGCTGGTGGAACACAGCAGGCCAGGCAACATCTATAAGGACTAGTCCTGACGAAGGGTCTCGGCCCGAAATGTCGACAGTGCTTCTCCTTATAGATCCTTTCAATATTCGATAGGTTTCAATGAGATCTCCCACTCATTTTTCAAAACTCCAGCAAGTACAGGCCCAGAGCCATCAAATGCTCCTGATATGTTAACTCTTCCATTGCTGGGATCATTCTCATGGACCCTCTCCAATGCCAGCATATCTTTTCTTTGACAAGGGGCCCAAAACTGTTCATAATACTCTTGAGTGTGGTCTGATCAATGCCTTATAAGGCTTCAACATTACATCCTTGCAAAACTCCTTTAATCTTAACCCTTCCTGTATTAAAGCATGTCCTCTAGTATTTAACATTTCTACCCCAGGAAAAAGATTCTGTCCTTTCGATGCATCTCACAATTCAGTAAACCTCTACCAGGTCTCTCCTCAGCTTCCACCACTCCAGAGAAAAGAACCCAAGTTTATTCAACCTCTGCATATGGTTCACACCCTCTAATCCAGGTGAACCTCTTTTGCACCCTCTCCAGAGCCTTCACATCCTTCCTGTAATAGAACTTCACATAATCTGTGCCCTAACCAACACTCTTGTGCACCATTCCCATCACCGCACTACAGGAAGGAGGTGAATGCACTGGAAGGGGGTGGATTCCCTGGGATGGAGCGTTTTGGAGAGAAAGAGAGGCTGGTCTGTTCTCCCTGGAGCGGAGGAGGCTTTAAACAAAGTCTCTTCCATCTACTCATTTTCCATATCCCTCCATTCTCTGTCCCTTAACCTTAAACATCTCTATGGAACAACACCATGCCCTCTAATCCAGGCAGCATCCTGGTGAACTTCTTCCCCACCCTCTCCAAAGCCTCCACAACTTCCTGTATGGGGCAACCAGAACTTCACACAGTGCTCCAATTGTGACCTGACCAAAGTTTAATTATTTAGCGATCTAGCACGGAGTAGGCCCTGCCATCCCTTCGAGCTCTGCTGCCCCAGCAGCCCCACAACACCGATTAACCCCAGCCTAAATCACGAGGCAATTTACACTGACCAGTTAACCCACCCGGTATGTCCTTGTATGTCCCTTCTGTAAAGAGACATTACAGAACGGCGCCGGAACTGAACTCCGATCGTCCTAATGTCCCGGGCTGTAATAACGGCGCACAAACCACTATGCTACCACGGTGCCCAGTTTTATACAGCTGCAGCGTGACTTCCTGTCTCTTGCACTCCACTCCCCGACAGACGAAGGCAGGTACCCATCGTGTGGCCACATTCAGGGCTCTCCCACTCCCAGGCTCCCTTTCTACATCAGAGCCCCTCAGTCATGCTATGCAGTGTGTTCCCGTATTTGAGATGTAATGCCTCACACTTACCCTCTCCACATCCCCGTCAAGTAGCCCCGGGGAGGAGGCAACCAGAACAGCACACAATATGGTCGAGGTAGAGGTGTTTAAGAGGCTCTGAAACGGACACAGGAATGTGGAGGGATATGGGCCATGTGCGGGTAAAAGCGATTTAGTTTGATTCAGCACTGTGTTTGGCACTTAGAATCAGAATCGGGTTTAATATCACCAGCAAATGTGAAATAAGCTGTCTTTGTGACAGAAGTACAATGTAATACATAATAATATAAACTTTAATAACAGTATATCAAATAGTTAAATTAAATCAGTAATATAAAAATAAAAAAAGTAGTGAGGTTAGTGTTCATGGAACAACACACACAAAATGCTGGTGGAACACAGCAGGCCAGGCAGCATCTATAGGGAGAAGCACTGTCAACGGTAACAACAACACACACAAAATGCTGGTGGAACACAGCAGGCCAGGCAGCATCTATAGGGAGAAGCGCTGTCGACGTTTCGTTAGTCCTGACGAAGGGTCTCGGCCTGAAACGTCGACAGTGCTTCTCCCTACAGATGCTGCCTGGCCTGCTGTGTTCCACCAGCATTTTGTGTGTGTTGTTCGAATTTCCAGCATCTGCAGATTTCCTTGTGTTAGTGTTCATGGGTTCTACGTCCGTTCAGAAATTGGACGGCAGATCTCACCTGAATCTCTTGAGTGTGTGCCTTCAGGCTTCTGTACCCGCCTTCCTGATGGTAGCAATGAGAACAAAGCGTGACCTGGGTGATGAATGACACCTTTTTGAGACATTCCAAACCATTCCAAAAGATTGCCGCCTCTGGATGAGGGACTTGTGGGACAAAGGACCTGCTCCTAGGCTGAGTACTGTCCTACTTTCTGTGACCTCTTTGTTCTGAGACTTTGCCCCCTGGTCGTCAGAAGGGTTTACTTTATTTATAGATACAGTGCGGAGTAGGCCCTCCTGGCCCTTCGAGCTGCTCCGGCCATCAACACCCGCTAACTCCGATTTAACCCTAACCTAGACACGAGACAATCTACAATGACCAATTAACCTAGAATGTGGGAGGAAAGTCAAAACTAAAGTAAGTTTTATTCTCAAAGTACGTATATGTGGCCATATACAATCCTGAGATTCATTCCCTTGTGAATCTATAGAATAGTAACTATAACAATCATTAAGATGCTGCCCAACTGGGGCGTTCAGCCAGAGTGCAGGAGACAGCAATCCGTAAATGCAAAAGGAAGAAACAATAATATAAAGAAATAAACAATAAATACCGAGAAGATTTAGTGACGAGTCCTTGAAAGTGAGTCCATTTCAATGATGGGGCAAGTTAAGTTGAATGCACGATAGTTGAGGGATAGTGTTACGTACCCCGTAACTGGGTCACTTACCAGCAAAGATAGAGAGGTCCGTTGAAGTCTGATGGTACTATTTTAACAGTATTTATTGATAAAAATACACAAAAATAATATCAATGCAAACATACAGATAATATACGTCGTCAATACTAAATCTAAAAGCGCGGGTATAATAATAATCAATAAGAAATAGCTCTATCGTTGTCTAGGGGATAATGTATTGTCTGATGGGAATATAAAAGTCACTTCAGTTCATTCAGGCTGCAGCTTTTGGTTGAGAGAGAGACGGATTTTTAGAACTTGCCCGGTTTTCCTTTTTATGATGTCGATCCTTCGAAATGTCGTTGGGGCTGGTTTCTCCTTTTTAGCTAAAGCCATTCTTCCGTGGTGAGGCCCACCAATTCCGAGGCAAATGGAAAAAGGACGCACGTGGGCTTTCCACCGGCTGTCGCTATTACGCTGTCACGGATTTCTAGCGTTTCTCCTGGTGCGTCTGAAGGGGTTGTTCCCCCAGACCCTCTTTTATCCTGACTCACGGGGTCTCAGATGTCAATCAGGTTGGGGAGGATGCCATCCCCCCAACCAGCCCACGTTGCTCATTCCTTGAGGGCGTCGATGAATAGCACAGCGCTCAATACACAATTCCGTCTCCAAGAGACAATGGCCATTTCCCGTGGCTTGTATCGCTGAGGGGCCAGGACATTCCAAACCCCTTGTGGATTCTGCGTCTCTCTCTCATTTCCTGGGTCTCCTGACCTGAATTAATAGCGATCTTGCGATTCTCAAAAAGGAGGGGGCTACTTTGTACCCTTCGGCCCCTCAGAGTTGGGGCACAGGCGTAACAATAGTAACTGTTCCTGAACCTGGTGATGTGAGGCCTGAGGCTTCTGTACCTCCTTCCTGATTACAGCAGTGAGGAGAGAGCCTGTCCTGGGTGGTGGAGGGGGGGGGGTCCCAGATAATGGATGCTGCTTTCCTGTGACAGCATTTCCTGTCGATGTGCTAAATGCTGTGGAGGGCTTTAATCAAGATGGAATGCGTGGTATCCACTACTTTTTGTAGGATTTCCATTTAAGGGCATTGGAGTTTGCATGCCAGGTTGTGATGCAGCCAGTCGATGTACTCTCCACTACACCATTATAGAAGTTCGTCTAAATTGGAGATGTCATGCAAGGAAGTAAGAGGCACTGCTGTGCTTTCTTGCACTTGATCGCACTTACATGCAAAAGCTGGAGAACTTGTAGAGAACACACACATTCCATGTGTGTGAGCCCCTTACAAAGAACACTGGGACTCTATAACGTTCTGAGCTGTAATAGCTTCACGCTAAATGTAATGCTACTGTGGAGGGGAGGGCAAATCTGGGATTCTGCCCCGAGAGGCTCAGTGGCTGGGTTGGTCCATCGGAATACATAAAGGAAGGAAGGTAACAGGGAATGTGGAGCCAAGCTGAATATGGAGAACGGGCTTGGGAGGCTCCCACCTTCTGACTGTCTGCTGCCCTGACCCAGGTGTGCCTGTGTCCCGATTGATTTCGAGGTGGTGGATGTCCGTCCTTCGCCGGACAGTGGGGCCAGCCTCGAGGGTGCGCTGATAGCAATCCGGAGGAACCGCGTGGCGCTGAAGGGTGAGAGAACCTGCGGCTGTTCAGCAGCTCTGTGGCACTTGTCAGGGACGTCCAGTGGAACCCCTCCCCTTCCTGTACATCCCTCCATCTGCAACCCCAATGGTATCCACCCCTTCTCATTCACTCTCAGCATCCACATTCCCAATGGGACCCACCCCTTCCCGTACATCCCGCTGAAAACACTCCCAATGGGACCCCTCCCAAGCCATACCTCCCACTGTCCATAACTCCAATGGGACCCAGCCCTACACACTCACTCCCACTGTCCACAACCCGAATGGGACCCACCCTTCCCAATCACTCCCACTGTCCACAACCCCAATGGGCCTCCACCCCTTCCCAATCACTCCCACTGTCCACAACCCCAATGGGACCCACCCCTTCCCAATCACTCCCACTGTCCACAACCCCAATGGGACCCACCCCTTCCCAATCACTCCCACCGTCCACAACCCCAATGGGACCCACCCCTTCCCAATCACTCCCACCGTCCACAACCCCCAATGGGACCCACCCCTTCCCAATCACTCCCACCGTCCACAACCCCAATGGGACCCACCCCTTCCCAATCACTCCCACTGTCCACAACCCCAATGGGACCCACCCCTTCCCAATCACTCCCATTGTCCGCAACCCCAATGGGACCCACCCCTTCCCAATCACTCCCACTGTCCACAACACCAATGGGACCCACCCCTTCCCAATCACTCCCACTGTCTGTACTCCCAATGGGACCCAGCCCTTCCCACTCACTCCCACTGTCCACAACCCCAATGGGACCCACCCCTTCCCACTCACTCCCACTATCCACAACCCCAATGGGACCCCACCCCTTCCCAATCACTCCCACTGTCCATAACCCCAATGGGACCCACCCCTTCCCCACTCACTCCCACTATCCACAACCCCAATGGGACCCACCCCTTCCCAATCACTCCCACTGTCCACAACCCCAATGGGACCCACCCCTTCCCAATCACTCCCACTGTCCATAACCCCAATGGGACCCACCCCTTCCCAATCACTCCCACTGTCCACAACCCCAATGGGACCCACCCCTTCCCACTCACCTCCCACTGTCCACAACCCCAATGGGCCTCCACCCCTTCCCAATCACTCCCACTGTCCACAACCCCAATGGGCCTCCACCCCTTCCCAATCACTCCCACTGTCCACAATCCCAATGGGACCCACCCCTTCCCAATCACTCCCATTGCCCACAACCCCAATGGGACCCACCCCTTCCCAATAACTCCCACTGTCCATAACCCAATGGGACCCACCCCTTCCCAATCACTCCCACTGTCCACAACCCCAATGGGACCAACCCCTTCCCACTCACTCCCCACTGTCCACAACACCAATGGGATCCACCCCTTCCCAATCACTCCCACTGTCCATAACCCCAATGGGACCCACCCCTTCCCACTCACTCCCACTATCCACAACCCCAATGGGACCTACCCTTCCCAATCACTCCCACTGTCCACAACCCCAATGGGACCCACCCCTTCCCAATCACTCCCACTGTCCCATAACCCCAATGGGACCCACCCCTTCCCAATCACTCCCACTGTCCACAACCCCAATGGGACCAAACCCCTTCCCAATCACTCCCAGTCCACAACCCCAATGGGACCAACCCCTTCCCAATCACTCCCACTGTTCACAACCCCAATGGGACCCACCCCTTCCCACTCACTCCCACTGTCCACAACCCCAATGGGACCCACCCCTTCCCACTCACTCCCACTGTCCACAACCCCAGTGGGACCCACCCCTTCCCACTCACTCCCACTGTCCACAACCCCAATGGGAACCACCCCTTCCCAATCACTCCCACTGTCCACAACCCCAATGGGACCCACCCCTTCCCAATCACTCCCACTGTCCACAACCCCAATGGGACCCACCCCTTCCCACTCACTCCCACTATCCACAACCCCAATGGGACCCACCCCTTCCCAATCACTCCCACTGTCCACAACCCCAATGGGACCCCACCCCTTCCCAATCACTCTCACTGTCCACAACCCGAATGGGACCCACCCCTTCCCACTCACTCCCACTGTCCACAACACCAATGGGACCCACCCCTTCCCAATCACTCCCACTGTCCACAACCCAATGGGACCCACCCCTTCCCAATCACTCCCACTGTCCACAACCCCAATGGACCCACCCCTTCCCAATCACTTCCACTGTCCACAACCCCAATGGGACCCACCCCTTCCCAATCACTCCCACTGTCCACAACCCCAATGGGACCCACCCCTTCCCACTCACTCCCACTGTCCACAACCCCAATGGGACCCACCCCTTCCCAATCACTCCCACTGTCCACAACCCCAATGGGACCCACCCCTTCCCAATCACTCCCACTGTCTGTACTCCCAATGGGACCCACCCCTTCCCAATCACTCCCCCTGTACACAACCCCAATGGGACCCACCCCTTCCCAATCACTCCCACCGTCCACAACCCCAATGGGCCTCCACCCCTTCCCAATCACTCCCCACCGTCCACAACCCCAATGGGACCCACTCCTTCCCGATCACTCCCACTGTCCACAACCCCAGTGGGACCCACTCCTTCCCGATCACTCCCACTGTCCACAACCCCAATGGGACCCATCCCTTCCCAATCACTCCCACTGTCCACAACCCCAATGGGAGCAACCCCTTCCCAATCACTCCCACTGTTCACAACCCCAATGGGACCCACCCCTTCCCACTCACTCCCACTGTCCACAACCCCAATGGGACCCACCCCTTCCCACTCACTCCCACTGTCCACAACCCCAGTGGGACCCACTCCTTCCCACTCACTCCCACTGTCCACAACCCCC
>NC_133148.1:0-118515 GCF_048418815.1 Hemitrygon akajei
CCCGATAGATGGGACGTCTCGATATGATAATACAACGCTTAAATGAACTATTCTGTACGTTTCTGAGAATTTCCTCCTTGTTTATAGTATAAGTCTCTTAGTTGTGCTCACAGTGTGGTCAAACAAAAATATCGAAATTCTGGTTTTCGTTGTCAAGCGGGTGTATGCGTGGAAAGAAGATGCAAGCTGCAAACTTGAGCTAGTCACTTCCTCAGAGTTAGTTTGGATATCCTTAAATGATCTGACTCACTTTGAATGACTGGCTTATTTGTAAATACTTCTTCGGATTGATAAAATGAGCTTCAGTTTTCTGCTTATTACATTGGCTGATTTGAAATATAGCAGCTACAAAGGATGACGGTGTGTGCGTGGAATGAGCTGCCAGCAACGGTGGTGGAGGCGGATACAATAGGGTCTTTTAAGAAACTCCTGGATAGGTACATGGAGCTTAGAAAAATATAGAGGGCTATGGGTAAACCTAGTAATTTCTAAGGTAGGGACATGTTCGGCACAACTTTGTGGGTCGAAGGGCCTGTATTGTCATGTAGGTTTTCTATGTTTCTATGTACAAAGAGCATATCAGGCATCTAAAAATAAATCGACTGTGCAGGGAAGAGAAAAAGCTGAAAAGTCAAATTGCAGTTTCAAAAAAAACTGTAGTCTGTATGTTATTGATGATCTGATGAGACTGACACAAGTTTGGTTAGCCTTGAGATTTACCAAATATACCATAATGAAGCAGCTAGCAGCTTGCACTGAAGAAAAGATAACTCCTCTGGAAATAACATTTGGAACAGTAAAATACAACAGCCGACGAACCAATTTGGCCTTGTATGCGGTTTAAAAACGGGGTGGGGGTTGGTTGGGCAGCATTGTCGGGATATGAGTGGCTCAGGTAACTGTTACTTGATGGACCTCCACCATCATTTATATGCCATATCCCCTGACGGAATTATTCATTCAGACGAATGTTTGTCAGTACACAAAGAATGAGTTTCAAATGACGACTATTATATATAATGGACCTGGGAACAGAAATCAACAGGAACCAACTGAAGCTATTTCTGCTTATTTTCTAAAACTTACAGAACGTCTTGCCCTGTTGCCCTCAATCTACCTAAGTTGATCTGCATCAATGTATTTGTTTCATTGTACATAAGATGAGCACACAACATATACGGTGTGTCCTAATTAATACACAAGTTGGTTAACGGTAAATACTGTGTACAAGGGTAGGTGCAAAACTGAGAGGTTCAAGCAGATGTTTGCTGGCGTTGAAGTAAAGTTTGAAATATATTCATTGAATAGGCTACTTGTTAATTGAACGTTAAATAAAAAATCTCCATATCATCAACCGCAACAGAATAAAAGGCGCCACAAAGCCACCAGGAACTGCTTATATTATATTCGGTACTTTGGGATCATTTTCCCATGCAACCATCCACTAGATGATGTATCATCCCCAGTATATTCAGCATTAGCAGGGTACGCACTTGTATAACTGCAATGTGGTCATGAATAAAGTTTAAGTCAGTTGCTCTGTAATTGATTTTTCTGAAACTGAAATGTAAGGTTCGTGGTTTACACCCGAATATCACCTATCCAAAAGAAAGAGGGACGAACTTCTTGCAGCCCGCCTCGAAAAAAGGTTGTAATAACAGATTCGCTCGGTACAGTAGCAAAATTTACGGCACCGGCATCAAATGGCAATGAACAGTTCAACCGCGTGGTCGATCATTAGCTCAGGAAGGTATGGTTTCGAAACCCAATGACGACCAACTGCAGTCCATTTTCGCCTAGAGGTATCTTACAGTGGGAGAAATATCCAGAGGCTGGCAAAAGCTACTGTAACGGCTTCGGACAGGAAATCGGTGCAAACATACAAAATATGAGGTGAGAGATTGATGAGGACAAACTGCAAAACTTTTGAGAAAGATTTCAGTTGTCAATAATTTCTGTTACTTTACGGCAACAATAAATATAGAATTGAGACGTGTTTTTATAAACAAAGAAACAGTTATATAAAATCAGCTCAACAACAAATAAAAATAAACAAAGGACTAACTTAACTGGAAGGTAATGAATATACGGCAACTTGAACAGTTCCTAAAGCGATAAATGGGTGCACAGTTCTTAAAGTGGTAAAGGCGAACACAGTTTTGAAAAATGGTAAATGCAAAAGTCCAAATGATTTACATAGTCAATTAGGAGAGACTTCCTGAAGTAACGAATTCCTCGACGACGTGACGTTACTGCTCATCGCAGCCGAAATATGCCTTGCCCGAAGGATTTATGACGAAGGAATTAAAAGACGGTTTAAAGAACTTACTTTTCCCTTGACGAATCACGTTGCCCTAACCCTTTCTGTCCTTAAGTAAGACAGGGGTTATCTGTGTTGCAGGTTACTAATTCCATGAACGAGGATTCAATACGGTCATAAGGTCGATCGGGTAGTATACCGCCGATGACACCAACTTTTCTCGATCTTTCTGGTTATCCGTACTTCGGTAAATTCTTCACTCTCTGACTGGACTAAAACTGGCAGCGTTGAGGCGAAACTGCCGGCGATAAACATTGAGGCTTAAGATAGAAAGTAAAACTCCAGTTTAAAACAAAACTGCGTCATGAGAAGAATACGCTGCATAACGGAGTAACTTAGATAGATAGATAGATAGATACTTTATTCATCCCCATGGGGAAATTCAACTTTTTTTCCAATGTCCCATACACTTGTTGTAGCAAAACTAATTACATACAATACTTAACTCAGTAAAAAATATGATATGCATCTAAATCACTATCTCAAAAAGCATTAATAATAGCTTTTAAAAAGTTCTTAAGTCCTGGCGGTTGAATTGTAAAGCCTAATGGCATTGGGGAGTATTGACCTCTTCATCCTGTCTGAGGAGCATTGCATCGATAGTAACCTGTCGCTGAAACTGCTTCTCTGTCTCTGGATGGTGCTATGTAGAGGATGTTCAGAGTTTTCCATAATTGACCGTAGCCTACTCAGCGCCCTTTGCTCAGCTACCGATGTTAAACTCTCCAGTACTTTGCCCACGACAGAGCCCGCCTTCCTTACCAGCTTATTAAGACGTGAGGCGTCCCTCTTCTTAATGCTTCCTCCCCAACACGCCACCACAAAGAAGAGGGCGCTCTCCACAACTGACCTATAGAACATCTTCAGCATCTCACTACAGACATTGAATGACGCCAACCTTCTAAGGAAGTACAGTCGACTCTGTGCCTTCCTGCACAAGGCATCTTAAACGATGTACCAACAAAAAAAACTCCTGCGTCACAGCAAGGCTTTCCCATTTTATACCTGTTTGTACAGGCCATCACATGACATCTGATTGGTGGGAAAATTACATCATGTTACCTCACACTGGCGGGAAATTACATCACCCAACCATCACAAGACCATTACATCATGCTCACCAGATACTCAATTACGTCATGGTTATAAGACAGTCAAAAGATACCAACGGGGTATATAACATATCATAAAAAGAGTGAGAGGTCAAGCAACCGCACAGAAGCAAACCGTTTAATACAACGTTCTACTGTACTTATAACACGTATTCATTCCGCACCAATGCTTGTAAAGGGATTGCATTTTCTCCGCCTACAACCTGGGATCTACGTCGTTTACTCTTTGTTCCTCCAAACGCCTAACGTTTAGTAGTCTTTGGTCAGCTGATGGGCTATTGTAAACTATAACGTGATTAGGCTCGGATTATATCTGGTGTTTGCTGGGCTGCGTACCTCGAAGTCCAAAAAGGGCAAATTCCTCAAAGTATCTCATAAAATAAACAAGTAATGAAATAAACAAAAATAAGTAAATAAATAAGAATCGGCATGCTCTACAAATCAAATATTAGGTGCGATGTCTAGATGTATTTCTATTCTTAAACAATTTATTAAACGGTAAAGGATGACAGATAAATTCAACTAAACGCCCACGCAATTTGTATTTTTACACAACCCATCAAACTGATTACAATGCATCTCGGGAGCTCCTTCATTACTGCATCGATTGGTTAATAATTCTCATATGAAAAGGTGACAAAAAAAAATACCGTAACAACATATCCGATTATACATCCTTTACTTTGACGTATTCAAATTAATTTCTACCTAGTGTTCACAGCGAAGGTGCAGGAGGGTAAGCATGGTCAGAAGCAGAAATGGATTTCACCGTAGTTATCCGATTCTTGCTTTGCACATAGCGACACTCCAACTCAGGCGTCGTAAATCCGTCAACAGCAGGAAACAACTGAGTTTGCGACAGGGTTTTGATTACAAATTACCTTTTTTCATTTAGAATTCTATATTTTTGCTCGTCTTAAATGTTGTGCATCAATTTCATAACATGAACGGAGAGATGCTATGAGGACCTATATTATGAAGGATTATTTTGAACATTTCAGTAATGAAACACAAAATACCCTCTCTCCGATATTATTCGGAAGGAATGTGATGTCCCAGAAGCTACAAGCATTCGAAAAGCAAAGAATGTCTGACTGGAAGTGAGAGTAACTGTCGAGTTAACAATCGTTTTCGAATGTTCTTGAATAATTGCACTCTCCCATAGTAGTTGATTCATTTCTGCACTGCCAGCATGAGAAGCTGTATCCGCTGAATCGTTTTAAACGCTGTTACATTTTTTATCTGATTGGTTATTTATCCTTTTCTCTTTATCTCCAGAAATATCCATTTGCTTGCTTGTGCCATAATTTAATGACATTTAGAACTAATTTTATTTATTTATTTACCTACCATTCTTTTATGTGTTTATATACTTCTAAATTTATGTTACTTATTCAGTAAGGGTGTTAACTATTTATTAATTATCTGATAATTATGTATTTATGTCTCATTTATTAAAGCGATGAGGTAGCTTTCGAGTATAAAACCATAAAATGGTGGCCACAGTTTATAATTCAAAGAAGCTCCTTTTTTGACGTCTAGAGAAAAAGGAGCAAGTTCTACTCTGTAGATCAAAGTCGTACGGTTGTCTTAACAGTTATCTCAGATTCAAATTGAAGACATTTTCGTCTGATTGATAGATATTGCAATTTTAAAAAAAAAGCAGAGGAAGAAATGTATGTTTGGAGCAGTTAGATAAAAATTAAATAAGTCATTCTAAATTGAGGAAAATTATTCACTTCTGGATGGAGCTGAATTCAGTATCAGACCTTTTCTTCATTTGGGACGCTCTGATTTCCAGATAGAAACTTCTTTTTTCCCTTTCCGGCTTTTTTGTTTGCATAGCTAATGATAGATGAGCTGTTAATAACGCTCTTGAATTTTACCAACATATTCAACATGTTTTCCTGTTTTTGTAACTTCTTTAGATAGAATGCTTCGTCAAAGCAGAATATCAAACAGTCCCGAGGCACATAGGTACTTAACTTTTGAGTTCTTTATTTTTTCATTTTCCATATCTGCCTGAATTAATTCCCAATTTCAAACGACGTATGAAGGCTGTGAATTAAAGTTGCACCAACATTGTTCATAGGCGTCATAGTAAGAGCGAAATCAATAAATATTTCTGTGAAAATATTTTCAAAATGTCTGATGATAATAGATTAAATTTCGATTATTAGTTAATCCTCTCCTTATTCTGAAGGGTTCCCTAACAATTATTATTAATACACTAGTCTCCGTTGATCTGTGGTCACTTGCTTAGCATATTACACTGGGTCGTAATACTTTGGAACAGAATGTCAGGGATAACACGAATAGCATGAAGTCTTCTTGGCACTGCACAGATGCTGTGTGATGATGTGGATGTTTGTTTCAAGTTGTCTTTCATTAGTGAAATTCAGGAAGAGGTATGTAACTTTGAAACTGTTGCATTGAAAAAAGCCATGCAGTCACCTTGTTTACAAAAGAAAAGCGCTGCATCAAAAGCGAGACTATTGTTTGTCTGCAGTTACTGGCGCAAATTGATTACTTTCATTTCACATGACAAATATAAAAGACGGAAACTTTGGGAACACAAAGCTGGCGAGAAACCTTGCGAAAATGAAGAGTCCAAATGAGGGAAATTCTTAACTTTTGCTGCCATCTGGTGAAATATATTTTCTTTGCTCCAGGTGATGTAACATGAACTCAGTGCTTTCTTCACGTCACAACAGCCTATACACAAATAATCACTACTTCCATACACCTAATTAATTGGTGTTATTCAGAGAAATGCTACTTTCATCGTTTGCATGTGAACACGTCGAAGTATCATGCACTGCGCAGCGTGGTCACTCCAGCTTTTCAGATCAATTCTGCCGTCTCTAAATTCTGCCAGAAATCCACATCAGCGAAGAGTAAAGACTGTTATTGCATCTTTTGCTGTACTCACAGTTCGTTACACTCCCGTTTACACTGCATCGATGAGCAAGCGGAATTTATTGACTGTAATCCACGAGAAAAGTCGGCTGCCCGCATTACTTCGCCTATGCGTGGCGCTGCGGTGTTAAATGTCAGCTCGTAAAGTGCTTGACTCCTTTGTTGTGCACTTCTACGATCGGGTTCGCAAAATATCATTTCCTGCTCTACGTCTGAACGCCTTGACCTATTGGGTCTTTAGAGATTCAGCAGCTGAGTTACCTGATGTGATTGGTCGGTTTGTTCAAGGGTATGCGTATTTATCCTCTGGCAATGAGTCTCCACTTTGTGGTTGCGGAAGTACAGAGACAAACAGAGTGATTATGAAGACCTATCTCACGCCGCTCCTCACTGTTGTGTTTCTTCTGGGTAAGATGTTCCTTCACTGCAATATTCCAGACTTGCCTAATTCTCTGTAAACACGTTTTATTTTCTATTTACGTAACCATGTTGTTCGAAGTGGAGCTTATGATCTTTTGTTTTTTATTTTACTGTTAGATTGGAGCCTTCAAGATTCCGTAGAACAGTCATTGGATGCAATGGCAATCGAAGAAGGAAGGAATATTACCCTAAACTGTACTCTAAAAACAACTGATCCATCCCCGAATGTCTTCTGGTACAAGCAGAACCCCAGACAGCGACCGCAATATTTGATTCGGATCATCGGAAGGATAGTAAACCGAAATAAAGATGTAACCGACCGATTATCTGCTTCCTATGATAGCAGTAAAAAATATTCCGAACTCTCGATTAAAAACGCCATAATCTCTGACTCAGCCACTTACCTCTGCGCGATGAGCACACAGTGTTAAAAAAGACAACAATCTCGAACAAAAACCCACTTTCACAGTTTCTTCGAGTGCTCAATAGAGGGCGAACAAATCAAGGTTAATGTTATTGCTAAATGAATTCTAAAGGTTTAGTCCAATGCTTTCGTATGATTTCACAGCGACATCTATCACCAATTACGTATCCAATTGGCATTTGCAATGGATGTTTTTGTTCTTCGATGGCTGTAACTTTCATCGAACCCACTTCATTTTCAGTGATTCCCATGTGTTACTTAATTTCTCTGAATATTCAACATTTCACATCGGAAGCTGAAATAATCATCAGTACGGATACATGAATCCTTTTAATGGGAACTTTCATATAGAAAGGGGCAAAACTTTGCCATAAGAATCGCACATATCCAATCAACTTTATACTTCAAAATATGAAGAAGCTATCATTTAGTGAAATCACTCTGAAACAATCATGAGGCTTTTGATTTCAGTCAAGGAATCAATCGCACTTTGCCGAATTGTTGTGTTGAATCTTGTTGAACCCTACCTATTTAAACGCCAGCGTCAGATTGTTTCCAATATAAATAAACGCTGTGTATTTGCAACGAGCGGTACTCTGAGTCACGATCCATTGCGCTTACCGACAGTTTTCATTCGTTCACAAACAAATAAGACAAAATTCGCAATGCATTTCGATTGACTACTACTACAGGCCAAAGCACTGTAAAATTGGCAATAGGAATGGCGTTTGCTCTCAGAAATTAGGTCACTTAATTCTGAGTAGGGTTGACAGCATGCGTCTTGATTGTCTGAAGCATTGTAATTGTTTTTTGCGACACTCACATTAAGAGTCTCTAAATAAATTAATATACACGTTCTAACCTATCAAGACTATTGAACATTTTGAATTAACTTACAGCGCTTATCCACCAAAATCTAATTATTGGATATGCACGACAATTATTATTAATCTCTCAGTTGAACGTTGAGTGCATATTCAGATTTAGTAACACGTCATCTCATTTGTCCTAAAATTGTCCCATCTGTATTCTGTCGTTCAATTAATAATTTTAAGCTACGAGTAGAAGACACTGTATGACACCTTTCGATAAATACGACAATATATCTTCAGCTGCCAATTTGCCCTACTGTCTGTACATTCCATTTTATTGAATTTCATGAAATATATAATAAACACCTTTTATCTTGATTCAAGTACTTTGTACTGGAAAGTTGCGTTTTCTGTTTTTGGTTACTGGGAAAATAGCCACAAGAAAATATAAAATTTATCATTCCAATCCTAAAAATAAATTTTTAAAACGTAGCCTTTTCTCATTGTGCAAAATAAATATAGTTCATTATCCTGACAGACAGTTAATAAATCTGTTAATTTCTTATCACTTCGGTCCACTTTGCATGGCTCAGTTAATGAGCAGATATTTTCACAGTCTTCCATTCGATAGAGGCCTCTTCCTCCAATCCAGTCATTACTGAGAAGGTTTTTGTAATTCCCGCCCCTATATATGGTCACCAAAGAGTGCAGGGTTGAACGTTGTAGCCGTGGCGTTCATACGTCACTTATGTTTCACCTCGTCTGAGCATTGTTATTGAGTTAATATCTGAAGTGGCTACATGCAATTGTTCCACGAGGTAGAACTAAGGAAGGCGAAAGAGGACATGCATTTTTTGCAGTTCTTTTCCATTAGTGCATTTCTCAAACTGCTAAATTAGAAACAAAAAGAAACCCAGAAAGTAGCTTTTTGTCCACCAATATGCTTTCTGCAAAACTCGACAAGAATTTAATTTACAAAAAGTTCAGACTTCCCCTGAAACACGAATATATATGTACGTTTCTATTTTTAAGACGCCACAATTATATTTACTGCATTTAACAGATAGTGGTGTCTGAGCCGTGTAACCAGCAGAATCATCTTCTCCCAATAAATTCAATTGTTGGTTCATGGCAGGTTTTCACTATCAGTTCAAAAGTAGATAGCCCATCGTGATCCCACTAAGTAGTGATCAGAAATGGCAGTTCTTCTTCAGCTCATGATTTTCATATGCTCGCGGATTGTTGCTCCAGTGTCTATGAGGTGATCGTGGTAAATCCACTAATTACATACTCGCTTTTTCACGGAGTGCATATTTTGGATTAGCAGATAAGGCAAATTATAGACACTGAAGGGACTTTCACTTATCCATTCCCACTGTTGATCCGCTAAGATAGTAATTCATCAGTTTTCAATCTCCCTTGAAAATAAACAACAACAACAACAGAAACGGCAAAGAAAATGCGATGATTTTTTTTCTTTGAGGAGACACAAACGACGATTTTCATGGTCACAATTTGTGGAGAGATTGCTAGAGTGTGACATGGGTTGTGGAGGAATTCAACAACATAAAACAGTTCCACAATGTGGTTTGTGTGTGCACAGTGTAAAGATATTTAATCCTGATGCAATTTGTTTTAAGCAGTCTGCTTCAAAATTTGTCGAGGAAAACAGACAGTTGAGCTGAAACTTCAAAATTTAAAATAAATATATTATGAACTTACCCACATGTCTCACATGCCTCCTTGAGATCCTGACGTGCAATTTGTTCTTTTGCGTCAGCAGTGCATTGCAATGCATAACAATTATGATGCATTAGCACAAGAGGTATATATTTAATAAATAATTAGAATAGCTGTGCAAAAAGTGAGGGAAGAGATTCTAAGGCAGAATTTCGGGCTGATTGTCTGTTGGAAATCTGACGGCAGATTCCTAAAAGGTTAAGCGTGACGGCAGTCCTCGGTGATGGTAACTGGGGAGGAGTCCTCTATGACTCCTTTATTCGAAGTACCGCCTTCTACAGGTATCCTGGATTCTTTTGAGTGTTGTGTCAATGATGAATCTGGCTGAGATTAAAATATTCTGCGGTTATTTTATTTGTTGTACTTTTTTCCAGTGCAGTTCCCTACAATACTAGACACAGATGCAACATTTATAATGGTCCACATATATCTCTACAAATTACTGTGTGTATTTGGAGGACCAATTCTCAAGCCTCCTGTGACATTTAGCCGCTGTAATGCCTTCTTTGTAATTGTGCCAAGTATAAATCCACAGAGATTTCGACAGCCACGCATTCCAAGCTACTTATCCTTTCCAGTTCTGATTCCTCGATAAAGATTGGTATGTGTTCCATCGCTTTCCTTTCACGAAGTGCAAAATTAACTTTGGTCTTTCTAAGACAGCACTTAAGCAGCTGATCTGTATAGCTGCCGTACGCCTCTTCGTCACTATCTGAAATTATGCAAACTATATCTATTTTGCCGTCAAGTTTAACGAAGAGATCAGTTTTTTGGAAGCGTCAGAATCGTGCTTGCTGTAAGGTTCGAGAATCTATGATTGAAGTGCAGCCCTGTTGATCATGAGCGACGATGAGATGTTCTTTCCAATTGGTTTACCAGGGCGTGTCCCGTTTATGAGATCTAATCCAGTTGCAGGAGGAGGATCTGACAACCAGGCTTTGGACTTGTTGATTAAAGCTGAGCAATGATGATGGCTGAGATGAAAGGCATCCCAAAACTGATATTGTGAATCCAACATTAAATGTAAAATGATCGGCTCCTAGTACACGATAAGGAGTTGACACAATTGATTGTAATTATTCCCCCGACGTTTCTATAATATATCCATTAGCGATAGAATGCGGCAACAATCATCAAACAATGAAGAAATAGTTCCTTATGTTCCAACTTATGGAACAAAACTATCAAACACTAGAGGACTTAGCTTCAAGCTAAGAAGTTAAAAGCTTGAAAGTGATTCAAGATTGAAGTTGTTTTTTTTTAAAACACGGAGTGTGGTGGGTGTTAGGAATAGGCTGTCAAGGATGATGGTGGCGGCAGATACGACAGTGGTTGTTAAAGAGGCTTGTAGGCAGACACATGAATGTGCAGAGAATGGATTCATGTGCATGCAGAAGAGCCTTCTTCTGTTGATCATTGTCAAAAATACAGATTAAATCCACTGTGTTTCAATGTTGTAAAACAATTTTAAATAAAACTTCCAAGGGGAGTAAATATATTTTTATAGGCACTGTAGATTGGGTCTAAAAGTGAGCTTGTTTTTACTTTGGCGTTCATAAATCAAATTATTGAGTGGAGGAGATGGGATGTTGAAGTTGTATAAGAGATCGTTGAGGCCTAATTTGGAGTTTTAGTCACCTACCAACAGGAAAGATGTAAATAAGTTTGAAAGATGCAGAGAAAATTTACAAGGATGTTGCTGGGTCTGGAGGACCTGAGTTATAAGGTAAGACTGAATAGGTCAGGACTGTATTCTTTGAAACGTAGAATATTAATGGGAGATTTGATATGCAAAATTATGAAGGGTATAGACAGGGTAAATGAAAGCAGGCTTTTTCCGGCGAATTTGAGTGAGACTACAATTGGAGATCATGGGTTAAGGGTGCAAGATGAAATATTTAAGTGGGACATGAAGGCAAACCTCTTTAGAGGGTGGTGAGAGTGTGGAATGAGCTGACAGCACAAATGGTGAATGCGAGCTGAATTCCAACGTTTAGGAGAAGTATGGATAGATATGTGGATGCGAGGGGTATGGAGGCTATGGCCCCGGTGAACGTTGATGGCAGTTTAAATGGTTCAGCAAGGAGTAGATGGACCGAAGGACATGTTTTTTCTTTAGAACTTCCTCCATATAATTACATATATAGTAAGTACCTATGTGCCTCGTGACTGTTTCATATTCTGCTTTGACGAAGCATTCTATACCAAGAAGTTACAAAAACAGGAAAACATGTTTAATATGTTGGTAAAATTAAAGAGCGTTATTAATAGCTCATCTATTATTAGCTATGCAAACAAACAGAATGTCAGGTATATGACGAATAGCATGAAATCTTCCTGGCACTGCACAGATGCTGTCTGATCATGTGGATGTTTTTATTTTCACGTTCTCTATCATTTGTGAAATTCAGGACGAGGTATGTGACTTTGAAAGTGTTGTATTGAACAAAGCCATGCAGTGCCCTTGCAAGCGATCCTATTTGAAGATGTGGAAAGAGTCAAACACGGAGAAATAGTATAATTCATCATAAAGAACCTCCTGCTCAACATACCTTTTGTCACTTTACAAAGACAGATTGACCACGTTCACTTCGAAGACTGTGAATTTCTCAAATCATATGCACTGTATGAGATCGGCCTTCGTTCGAAAAATTCTTTTAATTTAAAGTAAATAGTTTCTGAATCAGAGTATGATGACATATGAGTTATTGTAAAACACGGCGAGGTAGAATGCACTTTACAAGTCCTTGATTTCGAGGACGTCACAATTTTAAAACACCATCCGTTTAGGTGTTACCTGATTGTCATACAATCGAGCTTTTGGGTTCAATATACTTGATTTGCACCTTTCCACAACGCCTCACTTAATGGGTAATTCGTTTACTTCCGATACCACGAGGTTTTATGATAATTAAAAATCTCTTATTTCTTGCCTATAATGAGCGACGCACCCAGTAGTCCAAGGACAAGACCTTGCATTCCACTGTCCCAACTTGTTTCTTCATCTCTGCGACTTGGGAGTCATTAATCAAAACATGCGAAAAACGTCCACTCGGATGGTACTACATCATATCCTGCTGAATAATCGCAAAAAAAAAACAACGTTGATCTGGTTTTATTTGTTTATGTCCAAGGCTCTAACGCAGAAAACAGGTACGTGATAAACTTGTTTAAATTAGGCGGGGAATTTGCCGATTAATCTCAACATTCTGGAAAGCAGGCACTGTTTCATGTTCTAACATCACTATCTATTTACATCCATTGATCCTTTAAATCGATCAGCTTGATCATCGAGAGTTTTAAGCCCAAGTTTACGAAAGAAAAGCGATGCATTAAAAGCGAGATTTTTGTTTGTCTGCAGTTATTGAGGTAAATTAATTATTTTCATTTCACAGGACAATTATAAAAAAACGGAAATTTTGAAGACACCGAGCTAACGAGGTACAATCTGCGAAAATCGAAGAATAAAGAGTCCAAGTGAGGGAATACCTTAATCTTTGCTGCCGTCTTGTGAAATATATTTTCTTTGCTCCTGGTGATATAACATGAACTCAGTGCTTCCTTCAGTTCACAATAACATATAAGCAAATAATCACTACTTCCATACACCTAATTAATTAGTAAGTTATTCAGAGAAAAGCTTCGTTCATCGTTTGCATGTAAACACGTTGAAGTATCGTGCACTGCGCAGCATTCTCATTTCTGCTTTGAGTATCAATTCTTCCGTCTCTACGTTTTGCTAGAAATCAACATCAGGGATAAAAGAAAGTCTTACTGTATCTGTTGCTGTACCCACAGTTCGTTACAATCCCGCTTACTCTGCCTCGATGAGCAAGCGGAATTTATTGACAGTGTTCTCCACGAGAATTGCCGGCTGGCCCGCATTCTTTCGCCTATGCGTGGCGCTGCGGTGTTTATGTCAGCAGGCAAAGTGCTTAATTCCTTTGTTGTGCACTTCTGCGATCAGGTTCGCAAAATTTCATTTCCTGCACGACATCTGAACGCCTTGACCTATTGTGTCTTTAGTGATTCAGCACCGTGTGTTGACTGATGTGATTGGTCGGTTTGTGCAAGGGTATGTGTATTTATCCTCTGGCAATGAGTTTCCACTCTGTGATCGCGGAAGTATAGAGTCAAACAGAGTTATTATGAAGACCTGTCTCACGGCAATCCTCATTGTTGTGTTTCTTCTGGGTAAGATGCTCCTTCAATGTAATATTCCAAACATGCGTAATTCTCTGCAAAGACGTTTTATTTTCTTTTTACGTAACCATGTTGTTCGAAGTAGAGCTTATGATTTTTTTTTTATCTTCCTGTTAGACTGGAGCCTTCAAGACTCCGTAGAACAGTCATTAGATGCAATGATGATCGAAGAAGAAAAGAATATTACCCTAAACTGCACTTTACAAACAAGTGCTTCATCCCCGTATGTTTTCTGGTACAGGCAGCGCCCCGGACAACGACCGCAGTATTTGATTCGGATCAGCGGAAGAATGGTAAACAGAAATGAAGATGTAACCGATCGATTATCTGCTTTCTATGATAGCAGTAAAAAATATTCAGAACTCTCGATTAGGAACGCTATAATCTCTGACTCAGCCACGTACCTCTGCGCGATGAGCACACTGTGTTGAAAAAGCTTAACTATCTCGCACAAAAACCCACTTTCACAGTGTCTTCGACAGCTCGATAGAGGGCGAAAAAAATCAAGGTTACCGCCAATGCGAAATGAAGTCGAAAGGTTTAGTCCAATGAATTCATATGACGTCGCAGCGACATCTATCACCAGTGACGTATCCACTTGGCATTTGCAATTGATGTTGTTTGTACTTCGATGGCTGTAGCAATCATCGAAGCCACTTCATTTTCAGTGATTCCTATGTGTTACTTAATTTCTCGGAATATTCACCATTTCACATTGGAAGCTGACATAATGATCAGTACGGATACGTGAATCCTTTTAATGGGACCTTTAATATAGAAAGGGACAAAACTTTGCCCTAAGAATCGCACATTTCCCGAACAACATTATACTTCAAATTGTGAAGAAGCTATCGTTTAGTGAAATCACTCAGAAACAATCATACGGCTTTTAATTTCAGTCAAGGATTCAATCGCACTTTGCTGGTTTGTTGTGTTGAATCTCGTTTATTTTCGCGAGAAGCTTACCTATTTAAACGCCAGCGTCATATTGTTTCCGATATAAATAAACGCTGTGTAATTGCAACTAGCGGTGATCTGAGTACCGATCCATTGCGTTTACCGACAGTTTTCATTCGTGCACATACAAATAAGATAACGTTCGCAATATGTTTCGATTGACTACTATTAGAAGCCAAAGCACTGTACAATTGGCAATATGAATGGTGTTTGTTCTCAGAAATTAGGTCACTTAATTCTGAGCAGGGTTGACACCATGCGTCTTGATTGCCTGAAGCATTGTACTTGTCTTGTTTGCAACACTCACAGGAGGAGACTCTAAATAAAGAAATATACACGTTCTAACCTATCAAGACTTTTGAATGAACTCACAGCGCTTCTCCACCAAAATCTACTTATTGGAAATGCATGATAATTGTTATTAATCATACAGTTGAACGTTAAGTGCATATTCAGAATTAATAACTCGTCATCTCATTTGTCCTAAAATTGTCCCATATGTATTCTGTCGTTCAATTGAAAATTTTATACTATGATCAGAAGACACTGTACGACACCTTTCGATGAATAGGACAATACTGTTACGAACCCCGTAACTGGGTCACTTACCAGCAAAGATGGAGACGTCCGTTGAAGTCTGATGATACTATTTTTAACAGTATTTATTCGTAAAAGTACACAAAATAATATCAATGCAAATATACAGAATATACGTCGTCAATACTAAATCTAAAAGTGCGGGTATAATAATAATCAATAAGAAATAAGCTCTATCGTTGTCTAGGGGATAATGTATTGTCAATGGAAATAGAAAGTTCACTCAGTTCATGCAGGCTGCAGCCTTTGGGGACAGCTGGGTTGCAATGGTTGGAGAGAGAGAGAGATTTGGGAGAAAAAAACTTGCCGATTTTCCTTTTATGATTTCGATCCGTCCGAGACTCGTTGGGGTGGCCATTCACTTGTGGCCTCTCCTTTAGCTAAGCCGTTCTTCCGTGATGATCCCGCCACCCTGGCAAGGGAGGAAGCACACGAGCCCCCCCACCCCCACCGGCTGTCGCTAGTAAACGTTGTCACGGGATTTCCAGCGTTTCTCCTGGTGCGTCTAAACGGGTTCTTCCCCAGACCCTCTTTTATCCTTACTCACGGGAACTCAGATGTCAATCAGGTTGGGATGATGCAATCCCTCAACCAGCCCACTCTGGTTGTCCCCTGAGGGGTTTCAATGAATAGTAAAGTACTCAATACACAATTCCGTCTCCAAGAGACAATGGCCGTTATCAAGGGTTCCATTTCGCTGAGGTTAGGACACATTCCAAACCCTGTGTATTCTGAGTGTCTCTCTCTCATTTCCTGGGTAGCAGACCCGAATTAATAGCGATCTTGCGATTCTCAAAAAGGAGGGGGGCGACTTTGTACCCTTCGGCCCCTCAGAGTTGCGTCACATTCGTAACAATAACTCTTCAACTGGCAAATTGCCTTTTGTCTGTACATTCCATTTTGTTGAATTTTGTGAAAAATATAGAAAGCACCTTTTATGTTGATTCAAGTACTTTGTACTGGAAACTAGCATTTTCTATTTTTGGTCACTGAGTAAAATAACCACAAGAAAATATAAAACTTATTATTCCAGTCCTAAAAATAAATTTTAAAGGCCTTGCCTTTTCTCTTTGTGCGAAATAAATACAGTTCATTATCTGGACAGGATGTTAATACCTCTCTTAAATTCTTATCACTTCGGTCCACTCTGCATGGCTCAGTTAATAAGCAGATATTTGTCACAGTCTTCCATTCGATAGGGGCCTCCTCCTCCAATCCAGTCATGACTGAGAATTTTTTTGTAATTCCCGCCCCGATATAAGGTCACCAAACGGCGCAGGATTGAACGATGTAGCCGTTGCGCTCATACCTCACCTATGTTTCACCTCGACTGAGCATTGTTATTGAGCTAATATCTGGCGTGCCTACATGCAATTGTTCTAAGTGGTAGAGCCCGGGATTGTGAAAGAGGGCATGTTTCTTTTTGCATTTCTTTTCCATCAGTGCATTACTGTCACCGCTAAATTGAAAGCAAAAAGAAACCCATAAAGTAGCTCTTCGTCCACCAATATGCATTCTACAATGAATTTAATTTACAAAAAGTTCCAGACTTCCTTTGAAACACAAATATATAGTACGTTACTATTGGTGAGATCCAACTAATATAGTAACTGCATTTAACAGATAGTGTAGTCTGAGCCGTGTAACCAGCAGAATCATTTGTTCCCAATAATTTCAATTGTTGGTTCATGGCAGGTTTTCACTATCAGTTCAAAAGTAGGTAGCTCATTGTGATCCCACTAAGTAGTGGTCAGAAATGGCTGATCTTCTTCAGCGCATGATGTTTATATACCCGCGGATTGCTTTCCGGTATCTATAAGGTGATCATTGTAAATCCACTAATTACATCGTTGCTATGTGCACACAACTCATATTTTGGAATAGCAGAAAAAGGCAAATTTTATAAATAGACACTAAAGGGAGTTTCACTCATCCATTCCCACTGGATGATCAGGAATGAGTGCAATTCATGAGTTTTCAATCTCCCTGGACATTAAAAAACATCAACAATAAAACCGGCAAATTCAATACGATGCAGATTTTTTTTGAGGAGACACAGATGACGATTTTAATGCTGACATTTTGTGGAGAGATTGTTAGAAAGTGACATAAGTTGTGGAGCAATGCACCAATATAAAAAAGTTCCACGATATGGTTTGTGTGTCCACAGTGTAAAGAAAACTAATCCTGACGCAATTTGTTTAAACGAGGCTGCATCAAAATTTGTCTGAGGACAACAGATAGTTGAGCTGAAATTTCAAACATTAAATCAAATGAATTATGAAATTACGCACATGTCTGACGTGCCTCTTTGAGGTTCTGACGTGCAAATTGTTGTTTTACGTCAGCAATGCATTACAATGCATAACAATTATGATGCATTACCACAAAAGGTGTATATTTAATAAATAATGAAATTAGCAGTGCAAAAATTGTGGTGAGAGATATTAAGGAAGTGCTTTGGTCTGATTGTCTACTCGGAAATTTGACGGCAGATTCCTGAAAGGTTAAGTGTAGCTGAATACATCGATGATGGCAACTGGGGAGGTGTCTCAATGAGTCCTTTCTTCGAAGTATCGCCTTTTCCAGGTATCCTGGATTCTTTTGAGTGTTGTGTCAATGATGAAGCCGGCTGAGTTTAAAATATTCTGCGGTTATTTTGTTTGTTTTCTTTTGTTCCACTGCAGTTCCCTACCATACCTGACACAGACGCAACCAGTTATAATGGTCCCCATATATCTCTGGAAATTACTGTGAGTATCTGATGGAAGACCAATTCTCAAGCCTCCAGTGATATTTAGCCGCTGTAATGCCTTTTTTGTAATTGTGCCAAGTATACATCCACAGAGATGTCGAGAGCCACACATTCCAATCTGCTTATCTTTTCCACTTCTGTTTCCTCGAAAAAGATTGGTATGTTTTCCATCGCCTTCCATTCCTGAAGTGCAAAATCAACTTTGATATTACTAAGACAGCACTCAAGCAGCTGATCTCTACAGCTGCCGTACGCCTCTTTGTCACTATCCGAAATTATGCAAACAATATCTATTTTGCCGTCAAATGTAACGAAGAGATTACAGCTTTTCGAAGCCTTAGAATCGTGCTTGCTGTAAGGGTCGAGAAGGTATTGTTGAATTGCAGCACCGTTGGTCATCAGCGACGATGAGATGTTCTTTCCAATTGGTTTACCAGGAGGTGTCCCGTTAAGGAGATCTAATCCAGTTGCAGGAGGAGGATCTGAGATCCAGGATTTGAGCTTGTGATTAAAGCTGAGCAATCCTGATGGCTGAGATGAAAGGCATCCCAAAACTGATATTGTGAATCCAAAATTAAAATGTAAAATGATCGGCTCCTAATACACTGATTGTAATTATTCCCCAGGCGTTTCTGTAATATAACCATTAGCGATAGAGTGCAACGACAATCATAAAACAATGAAATAGTTCCTTATGTTCAACTTTAGAGACATTTGACAATGATGCAGTTAAGGATTGCATCACTTGAACTTATTATTTTTGTTATTTCTGTACAGATATAACTGTGCATCAGCAGAACAATCTGGAATGTGGTGATGCCAAGATTTTTTTTGAACTTTTTTTGTCAGAAACTGTAGCCGTGGATTCAACTCAGCCGAGAACAAATAACTGTGGGAGCTGTTGTACCTCCGCCTTTACATCATACTATAATTGTGTAATGCATTACGCACAGAAGCACTGCATGCTTTATAACAGTAGAGCTCCAGCTCGTTTAGAGGACTCAGCAATGTACATCACCTTGTGCAAGTGCAATCTAGCAAATATCTGAGAAGAGGATAGACAATATAAATTTTACCATTTTCAGTGGTGTGCACAATAACAGGACGAACTGCAAACGCCCTTCCCATCGATTGCCCAGTAATGAGTGTGTGCAAATACTCAGTGCCACTGGAAGTAACTGTACAAAATAAACTCTGGGTTTCCTTCAGGTCTCAAACACATCTACACAAATAATCAACGCTACTATCTTTTCGATAAGTTCTGAAGTTTTTCAGAGAAAGGCTAAATTCGCAGACACCACTGAGAGCCGAAGAAATGTTGCGCACCAGAAGTTTTAGTTCGTTTCAGAGTTTTATTTCAAATCTGATCTCTCTATTTTCTGCCTGAAATCGACTACAGATGTTTACTGCCTGTTGCTATCTACATTTTGGCACACTTACTTCGTTATATTGCCTTTCATACTTCTGGCATAATCTGCCTCGACGTGCAAGCGTAGTCAGAAGAAAATCTTCTCCATGACGCCCTCCAGCTACATTATTGCTCACCGCCGAGTGGCACTGTGCAGTTAATGCTGATACACAAAGATTTTACTCCATTTTTTTACCTATCTTTGCCGGTTGCTAGCTGACCTGTCAAATTCTGCACCACTTTTTAAAGCCATTTATCACATATTTGATACTGTTAGTTTGCTCTTGGGGTTGGCTTAATTCGACAGATTTTGTTGCATTTTCATTTGGAAAGCCCTTTTAAAATGCACTATTACAGAATTACAGTGTCGGGGAACGTTATAGTTAAAGGCCGATTCCCACCGCTCCTCATTATTAGTTTCCTCCTCGGTAAGTTGTTACTTCATTGCAGTCTCCGACATTAACCTAGAATACCATATTAATACCGAAAGGTACTCTATAATAGTACTGTAACGTTCGAACCTACTCTAGATATCCTTCAACGACGCTTATTCTATTTAAGTTTGCAGTTTGTTGGAAGTGTTGATTGTGATTTATTATTTATTTTACAGTTACACTGGAATTATCATGACATCGTGCAACAGTTGCTCGTTTAAACAACCTTCTATGCAAAAAGTAAGACAGTTTTGAATTTAACTTTCCAACCAAGTGGTGCTCTCTCAGATATGTTCGTGAACAGACAACAACCAAAGTAATTGTTACGGATTCCAGCAGAGAAAGTAAATCAACAAATGGATGGAATAGACCGATGGTACGACATTTTCAAAAAATATACATAATTATTCTGTTCAAACGCTACTCCGCCATGTACCACTACGAAAGAAAATGTAACGTAGTATCTTTTGCACTGAACAAAAAGAAGACTTTCAAAAATTTCACGTGAGCTCGAAAGAGGGCGAGCTCATCATAGTAAACAGGGCTGGGCAAGCCACGTAGAAACACATGCTAACTAACATCAGAAGGCATAATTGAATGGTTTTAAAATATCGAGTATCCAGCACGAAACCGACAGTATTCTCTTCTATATTTTACGTATATCCCACCAAAATCTGATTACACTTGTGCTGGTTAAATTGAACATTACGCCTTAAATCAAGAATTGCCCCTGTGGGCAATGCGAATAGACTAATATTTTGTAGGGGTTGGCCGATGAATAGACAGCATAATGGCGAAAGACGTGCTCATATTTTGATCAGACAAAACAGCTCATCAATATCATAAAGGAACAAACGTATGGTTATATCACACATGAACCATATTGTCACTGGGGATTTCAGTCAACGGCTTGTACACACATTTCTGATATATTTCATAAACATACAGACTCTCACAACTATCTGCCCTATTCCTCTTCACACACATTCACTGGTAAAAATGGTCGCCCTTTGTCGTTGTTATTCTGTCTCCTCTGTGTCCCATTCACAGTATAATGCTTTCAATAAAAACGAAAGAACGTTTGAAATGTTATCATTATTTAAAATACAGGGGTTCCGTTCCTTTAAAATCAATACAGTAGTCACGCGCATCGACACCATTTCTCATCGTCCCATCGCTTTGTGAGGAATAAAGTTCCCAATGTACCTAGGTGATTCAGCCAGCCAATGACTCCACGGAACGTCCGCTATCGTTCACGAGACATATCGAAGCCAAACTTTCTCTATACCTTAACCAACTTCTTTTCGCTTTCAGGAGGGATCACATTCTGTGTGACTAACTCATACACAACTGCATACGGAACTCGATGCTGTTACTTTCTCTTGCAAATGGAATATGTGCTAATTTTCCGCATTCACCTCCTCGCTCTCCAACAATCAGGGCCTAAACAGTCTTTCCAGATGATGCAATAGTTTAACTGCCTAACTTCCGTGGGCACCAACTTTGCCTGACGCTCTAGAATGATAGAATGATAGAAAAAATTCCATCGCCTAGAATGATAGAAAAAAACTCGAGCTAGATTGAAGAAATTCTTCGGGCATCTTCGCTCTGTTCCCCATTTCAAAGTTCAAAGTAAATTTATCACTGAGATCATTTTGTTATGAGGATACACATGAAATTCAGTTACTGTAATAGAGTCAATGAAATATGGCACACAACAGTGCAGATACAAGTTTTCCCCCTCAGGTTCAACAGCCTGATATTTGAGCGTTGAGTAATTTCCTGAACCTGCAAACGTCAGTCTTGAGCCTCATTTACTTTCTCACTGATGGTAAACAGCACGGTGTGCATGACTCTGGTGGTGGAGGTGGCTGATCATGAATGTTTTTTTTTCTATGACAACGACCTGTGTAGATAATGATGCGGTATGTTTTATAGGTGATGGACCTGGCTGTATGAAGCAGTGTTTGTAGGATGATCCGTTCAAAGGCATTTGTAGTTTCCATATAACAGTGCTGAAGCCAATCCATATAATTTTATGTAGGAGTGTGTCCATGTCAGATTGTAACTTAGTAACCTCCAGGAAGGAGAGGCGATGCTTCTGAGAGGTGAAAAATTTAATGTCGCTGACCCTGTCTATCACTGATTCGTCTGATAAAGTCTAGTACATGTACCTCCAGTTTCCTCCACTTGAAATCAACAATCAGGTCCTTGGTCTTATTCACAGTGAATAAGATAGTATTGTGGCAGATTTCAATCTCCCTCCTCTCTACTGAATCGTTATCACACTTGATTCGGCAAACAATATCGTCAGGAAATGTAATTATGGCTGTTGAACTGATGTTAGCCACATAGTCAGAAGTGTAAAGTGAGTAGAGTGGGAGGAATTGCGCACAGAGCTGTGGAGCAACTGTGCTGATGGAGATTGTGGAAATCGAGCACGCAGTTTTAAAAGGAAGAACTGAGGCCTGGAAACATGTCGACTAGATTTGAGGAGATAACAGCATTGAATGTGGAGATGTACATATCTTTGATGTTCGCATGTTTCACCTTTGAGTGAACAGCCATGAAGCAGATATCCAGGTGATTACAAATACCAATACGATTTCAATTCTCAAAAGGAATTATTAGTGTTTGGCCTCCTCTACGTCCACAGTGAGGATAGTCTTAGTTTTCAGAAGCAAAACTTCCTGTTCTGCCTTGCTACCCACGGATCTGATGACATTAATACCGATTTATCTATATTTCGAAAATTTCTCGCCGCTCTGTTGCAAAACAGGTTTTCGTGCAAGAATGCAATGTACTTCACGTAAATCGGAAAGCAGGAAGAATGTGAGTAGATAGATTGATACTTTAATTATGGACACAAAAAACATACTCTTCTCCATTTACTGAAAAATGTCATGCCCTACATTTCAAGACTGTTATTGACTCTACTAATGAGCAGCCGCTTCACAACTCTTCTGTTACCATGTTTATAGTGGTTGACTTAATCAGCAAGGACGTCATACGCATGAACACTTAGAGCTTCAGCCAGCTCAAGTGATGCATGATGTAATTGTCGTAATGGTGGGGTGATGTAAATTTTCCCACCAGTGTAAGGTCAAATGATGTAATTTTCACGCCGGTGTGAGGTCATGTGACGGCCTGTTCCAACGGGTATAAAAGCCCTGCTGTGACGCAGAAGTGTGGTGTTGGTTGGTTCGTCAGTTACTTCGTTAGTTTTTAGTTTTGCTGCGTATTCACCTCATTAAGCAGTTTCGTTTTAAGGTGGAGATTTACTTTCTATTGTAAGGTAAAATCGTTGTTACAGCAGTTTCGGCAATCTCTGCCAGTGTTTTTTAGGGTATGTGTGATTTACTTTTACAGTCCAGGATTGGAGAGTGAAGAAAGAAGTGGGGAAAAGCTGGTGTCGTTCTGTGGTTTTATAAAGGATCGACATTATTGAATCTTCGTACAAGAATCGTGGCCTGCATCTGAGATAACATCAGCAAGAGCAGGAAGATGTGGTGCAGTGTCTACTCTCCAGATTAAAAAGTTCAGTTCCCTTAAGCCGTTTTATTTCCTTGATCGTGAATCCTTCGGACAAGGTATACATCAGCTGGGATCAGGAGTAACGTCACATCGTCGAGGAAATCTTTATTTCAGGAAAGTCTCTCCAAATTGTCTGTAAAATCACTTTGACTTTCGAATTTACCCCTTTAAGACTGTGTTCGCATTTACCACTTTAAGACTGTGTTCGAATATATCACTTTAAGAACCGGTCCTGAGTTGCCCTCTGGCAGTTAACTTCCGGTTAAGTTAATAATTTCAATACTTTTCGCTATTGTTGAGCATATTTTAATAAATATTTATGTTTGTTCATAAAGCTTGACTCAATTATATATTAATTGTTGCTGGACAGCTGCAATATCGAAAACCACGATTATGACGAGCAGCAGTCGGCTTTATCCTCTCCATGTCCGAACCATGTCACACTGGAGTGATATTATCTTTCAACAAATGCACTGGTTTTTACTAAAGATTAGATCCAATGACGTCAGATCTCAGAGAAATCCCCACCCTATACAGACTGAGCCGCCCGCTGCTCTGTTCCAACTCCGAGGTATTTTTAATAACAGACACATTAAACTGTGTGTAAGTATACGGAAACAATTCGGGACCGAAATATTGCTAATAGAAGGCGTCATTTCTTCTGCAATTACTCGTTGCAATATGGTATTGGTGGAGTGCTTTGAAATGTCTTATTATTAGATTGGAACATAGAGTAAAACTATCGTATTCTAAACGTTTGATCAGCAGCTGGTGTGTGTGCACCATTGAAATCTTGTTTGCCTGTCTCCCTGCTTTCTCTCCCCTCCCTCTGTCTCTCCCCTCTCTCTCTCTCTCTCTCACAGACAGACAAACACTCTCTTTCTACCACCTCTATATCTATTGCTCTCTCTGTTTCTCTGTCCCTTTCTCTCTCTCTCTCTCTCTCTCTCTCTCTCTCTCTCTCTCTCTCTCTCTCTCTCTCTCTCTCTCTCTCTCTCTCTCTCTCTCTCTCTCTCTCTCTCTCTCTCTCTCTCTCTCTCTCTCTCTCCCACATACACACACACTCACACTTAGATAGCCAGGGTTTGTTGAATTATGGAATTCATTGTCATTACAAAGAGACTGTTTATGTTTAAAACGTTGGGCGATTATATATATATATATATATATATATATATTTCATTTTTTTGGTTAGTTATGTCATTAAAGGTTACGGGTAGAATGCAGAAGAATGGGCTGATCAGAATAATAAATAAGCCACGATAAAATGACGGAGTAGACTCGATAGGCCGAATTCTACTCATTCTAATTCAGCTTTTTCTGCTCCTATGTCTTATAGTCTTCTGGCTTGCTGAAAAATCGGCGCTTCGTTGTCGTCTGAAGAAGTAGGAATTCTCTGGGAGCCATGTGAAAACTCCCTGCAAAAATAACGAAACAACAATCGTCGGGGGCAGTTGACTTCGGTCATCTGTCCGTGCCAAATGGTCGGTCTCCTCAACAAAGTCGTTCAGTGACATTTCGATAATAGACTTGCCATCTTCTTCAGGGGTGATGCCAGGCTGTGATCTCGTCTTGTGGAATATATACACCCGTTGATCGACCCCATGATTGGATAGTCCTCGTCCAATCAGTCTTCCGCTTTCCTGCGTTGTTTATAGTCGACTTAATTTTAGTGAGAGCTTCGTCTTTGTAAACATCCTGTTTGTCTGATTTCATTTCAATAGGTTCATTCACAATGCTTCATTCCCAAAACTCACTGGGGCGATCTGAGCTTCCTTACAGGTTTGTGGATGCTAACAATCCGTATATCTTAAAAATCCTTGCGATACGACAGGACTCGATGGATATATATGAGGAACAAAGGTGGTAACGATGGATTCCACCTCGTTTTCTGTTTTTTCCGTCGGTCCTTTTAAAGGATTGATTGATTGATTGTTTTTTTTTTTTCCACGTTGCAGCCATTTCGAAGTTACCTGGTGCGTAATCGTCTTAATTTATCATAGAGACTCTTCGGATCCACAATGGGTTCCACATGGTTAATCCAATTTGAAACCGGCCTTAAGGTGCACTAGAGCTGTATTCGTTGGGTTACCCGGAGTAATCATCTGTAGCAGAGCATTGCATTGGGAATGGTCATGGGATTGACTTTGACGACAAAAAACTTACTGTAACGCGCCGATGGCTTCAGGACACGCATGTTAAAGAAAACCATTAAAATGGAATCTCAGCAAAAAAAAAATCTAACGAAGTCCGACTCGCTATAAATAACGAGTTTAATTCGATTGTAAACATGTTGTGGGACCTGAAGCCTGATTAGACGAGGACTAGCAAATCCGAAAAAATGGCAGACTGTGTTATGAGCATCACTGGCGGAGACATACCTTGCATCATCCTTGATTAGGGTCGCAGAATATGTTGTTGACTCGTCAGTGAAATATGACCTCTGAACCCGGCTGGAAGCCCAGGAGGAGTTTATTCGTAATATATAACTTAACTGCTCCAATTGTCATGCATGTTTTAGAGCAAGTTTTCCCAGAGACGTATAGATATGTGTGTAATATTAGAGCCATAGCCAATATTTGGCATGATAACTGCAAAGCAGTCGTGTGTACTGAGTTCAGACCAAACTCAAAACTATATTAACAAAGGCACTGTCTGCAATAACTAAATTTGAAATAAAAAAAATGTAGTTGCAAGGATTTGGGATGACAAATTAAATCGTCAACACTGTTTTCATTTGATATCTATATATGCTCTCTGACTGTTTCTATCATCTACTTTTCTTTTAAATTTCTATTTTTTTGCTATTTTTGGATTCTATTATAGAAACAACCAATAAAATATTATCAATATTTGCATACAGGATGTGCTCACATCTAGCAAATTAGTGATAGTTCTGCGTAATTTTCACCGACAATTCCCATGTACACAGACAGTTAAAGATTCCGCGGCGAAAAGCAGCAAATGAAATACAAATAGCGTTTAGTACATTATGAGCATGTACAGTTGTCGTACTGTGGGTATTGGCGTGAAAGGTCATGAAAAGAAAGATATGTTATCATATTGCGACAGAACTGCTCAACATACTAAAGCAATCATAGATTTATTAAAGGAAGAATTTGAAAAAAAGACTTGACACTGATCAGTCCAAAAGCATGTTTTATTAATGTGACGCAGGAGGCAGATGAGAGAACTGGGGGAGGTATTAATTACATGCATAAGTTTGAACGCTTAAGCATTTTTCCCACTGATAACATCTCTGTGTGTCGGTTTAGTGTGAGGAGTGAATGCTAGAGCAGTTCAACTGAAACATTGTTTAACACAGAGGATATTGCACGGAGAGTAGTGCAGATAGGAACCGAGTGACCGTTGAGCTGAGTCAGCAAGGAATAACATAGCACTCAAAGTACATGACGATGCTAATATAGAAACAGAGTTCTTGTAGGGATGTTCGATGAACACACGTAAAACAAAATTACAAATATTAGTACGACAGACAGAACGAATATGAGAACGGAAAATCCATGATATTTTAATAACGAATACTCTAATGTAGTACTCAATAGCACGTAGATATATATAGAAAAGAAGAAAATAAAAACATGGTCCAAATTGTCATAGAGTGAGACATGTCGAATAGGCATGTGCAGTTTAACGCTCGGGTCCAATCTATTAGGCTCGTTTATTTTATTTTTATATTTTCTGCTCACATTTTCCGTGTCATGATTCGTTTACAGTATTTCTGTCTTTGTCTCAGAGATACCCTGTTTGGGTGTTGACTCCACAACACACCGGATAAGATTTACTTTTCGAAAGTGTTGCTTATTAGGATATTTTTTTCTTGTTTATGTTAGACAGCTTGAAGCTGAACAACAAATGAAACCCCCGGGTTTCGTTGGCTGAATCAGTCTGTGGAAGTCACAGTCCGTTCCCGCCAAATTCGTAAGAGTGATTCGGCTCTCACACGCCAAACCGGAGTTCCTGTGCATGCTGTTTAATGTGCTACTCTGTAACAAATTAGTGCCAAGAAAAGAAAGACAGTACCCGGCAAACTATAGAAGGAATTATATTAAAGAACTTTAACTTAACTAAAGGTTAGTAAAGAAAAACAAAAAGAAAGAAACAGTCAAATGTGCACACGTGGGAGCTCAGCGTTTCACTGTGTTCACCAATCCTCAGTCGTTTATCGTTTCTGATATCACTGAATCAAGGTGCCGAACTGTGTGGATCAGTACGACCTGTTCCCTCCAGAGTCTTCTCTCTTCATCTCCCGCCGAACCAGTTTCCCAGGCGCACCGTGAGTGTCCTTCACCACAATTACTTGGCCTCAGTTCTATCATCCTACTTGGATGGCACACATTCCTCTTCATCGCTTATCCTCAGGAATAATGCAGAAATGATGAAAGCAGAACAGAGTGCTCTTACAGAATTACTAAATGAAATGCTAATAGCATAACAGTTAAAAATGGAACAAGGGCATTACACTATACGCCTGCAAAATAGTAATGGCTTGATGACTTCGAAATAATTTGCCTTCCGTTCATTAATAATACCGCTTTCAAAGGAATTTTGAAAACGCTCAGAACCTCCAATGGATTTGTAAATATGTTGACATATTTCACGAGGGAGATAGACGTAAAACTCCAGGGGTTACATAGGCCAGATTCTCCTGGGGTCTCCTGACACTTTGAGACCTACTTACACCACATTCTATTTCTTCAGTGTAAGACACTCTTTAGGATTCTCTTGCTGTGTCTAGCAAAGCTTCCCCCGATCGATTACTTGTGCCTTCCGGCAGCTCAGACCGTTCGGCTAATTATCTGAGCTCAGATTCATTTCCAGTTACTTCAGACTCCATCCTGACTGTATGGTGCAGCTGCAGACCTGCCTGTTCACTGCTGGTGCACACCATTTCAACTGCCTCGGCGTGAGAAGAGTTGGAACTCTCTTCCTCGATTTTTGGGGAGTTATCAGGGGTACTTTTTCTTTTACTTAGAGAGTGGTGAATGCTTGGAATACACACCCGGCGGTGGTGGTGGAGGCGAAAGCGATAGGCTCTTTTAAGAACTCCTGAGTGGATCCTTGGAGCTCTGTAAAGTAGAGGTTTATGGGTAAGCCTGGGGGTTCTAAGGTAAGGACATGTTTGGCACAGCTTTGTGGGCCGCAGGGCTTGTATTGTGCAGTAGGTTTTCAATGTTTCTTATTTTATCTCTGTTATCAAAAGGCAGCATATATCACACCGTTATTTCCTCATCCTTCGAGTCCGTACCCCATTCAGGAATGGGACGGCGGTGTAATCATTGCTGCTACTGCGTGATCAGTCTCCCCACGTCCCCACAGAGCCCTCTTACTACATATAGTGTCCATGGCAGCCTCTGGGTCAACATGCACCATTTGTCTTGCCTCATCATACATCGTATACCATCTCGCTCCATAAGTCTCCGAAAGTCTAAGATAATAATTAATGTCCCCTGCTCTTGTCATATAACCATATAACAATTATAGCACGGAAATAAGCCATCTCGGCCTTTCTAGTCCGTGCCGACCGCTTACTCTCACAATTAATAGACAGGTCAGATGGAACACCCATGGTTGACCCTGACGAACAGGGGGCCTCAAAAGTATCAAATACTAGCGGATTTAGCATCAAGGTAAGTAGTTAAAATTTTGAAGGTGATTCATGATTGAAGATTTCATTTAAAACACGGAGAGTGGTGGGTGTCTGGAACAGGCTGTCAAGGATGATGGTGGAGGCAGATACGACAGTGGTTGTTATAGAGGCCGTTAGACAGACACATGAATGCTCAGAGAATGGATTCATCTGTATGGAGCAGAGCCTGCTTCTGTTGCTCATTATCTAAAATTATTAATTAAATCCACTGTGTTTCAATGTTGTAAAAGAATAAGACATGAATACTTGCAAGGGGAGTGAATGCTTTTTATCGGCACTGTGGATAAGGTCGTAAAGGGAGTATTTTCTTTTTACATTTGTCTTCATAAATCAAAGTATTGAGGAGAGGAGATGGGATGTTGAAGTTGTATAAGACATTGTTGAGGCCTAATTTGGAGTATTGTGTGTGTGCAGTTTTGGTCACCTACCTACAGGAATGATGTAAAGAAGATTGAGCGAGTGCAGAGAAAAATTAGAAGGATGTTGCTGAGTTTGGTGGACCTGAGTTACAAGGAACGACTGAATAGGTGAGGACTGTATTCTTTGAAACGTAGAAAATTGATGGGAGATGTGAAGGAGGTATACAATATTAGAAGGGGTATTGACACCGTAAAAGCAATCAGGCTTTTTCCAGCGATGTTGGGTGGGACTACAATTAGAGATCATGGGTTAAATGTGCAAGATAAAATATTGAAGGGGAAGATGAAGGCAAACTTCTTTAGAGGGTGGTGAGAGTGTGAAATGAGCTGACAGCACAGATAGTGGATGCGAGCTCAATTCCAATGTTTAAGAGAAGTTTGGATAGATACATGAACGGGAGGGGTATCGAGGCTATGGTCTCGGTGTAGGATGATGGGAGTAGCCAGATTAAACGGTTCAGCACGGACTAGATGGATGAATGACCTGTTATCTCTAACACTTTACGTGCAGGACATTTGTTCTTGAGTGGCGGGTGCCTGGGAATTTGAGATGGTGACGAGATCTTTAACAGTAAAGCCAAGGGCTTACAGGAAAACATGGGTATAATCTAAGAGCCACATAGGTCTGAGAACATTGAAGCGGCACAATCCCGACATCTGTTACTGCAACACATCTCGGAAGAACTGATACGCGCCGCTGTTGTGCTTAAATACGTTCAGCATTACTTTCTTCATCTGCCTGCTGTTCGCTAACATCAGGAGTATCTGCATCAAGAACATCCCCACCCCTTTCCTCCTCACCCGCGCCTTCAGCCGGACTTTTTAACAGCACAGAACTTGCTTCATCCTCACTTTTGTCCCTGAGGGAGGGTAACCGCACAAAAGCGGTTTTATAACGTGACTCAGTTTACAATAGTTCTTCACGAACATCCAATATTACACGCAGAATCCAAGGAACGAAGGCAGGGCGCTCAGTCTATGGAACCTTCGCTAGGTGGTTACGGCCTCTATCTTAGGTGGATCAATAGCTATTAAGTACAAGGAGACATGGTGACGGAGATGGCAAACTTAACAACTTAGCTACTGAATCAAATGAACAGTCCTTCAGAATGAAATTGTTGTAATCAAGTTTATGTAGCTATCTGGAAAATGATAAGTTTTATACATGTTGCCTAGTTTAATAAGATGCAGTACGGGAGGACAGGAACCGGAACAGTAAAAGTATGCACAATATCAGCAGAAGGCTTTGCGGTTGGATGGCACTATATCCCTGATTATAGCCAGGACTTTAAGATGAGAGAACCCGATAGATGGGATAGCTCAATATGATAATACGACACTTAAATGAATCATTCTGTACGTTTCTAAGAAATACCTCCTTGTTTATATTGTAAGTCTCTTAGTTGTGCTCACTGTGCAGTCAAACAAAAATATGGAAAGTAATTTTGGTTTACATTGACAAGCGGGTTTCTGCGTGGAAAGAATAAACAAGCTGCAGAGTTGAGCTGCTCACTTCCTCAGAGTTAGTTTGGATATACTTAAATGATCGGACTCACGTTCAACGACTGGCTGATTTCTAAATACTTCTTCGGATTCAAAACTGAGCTTCAGTTTTCTGCTTATTTCATTGGCTAATTTGATATACAGCAGCTACAAAGGATGACGGAATTATTCATTCAGACGAATGTTTGTCAGTACACAAAGAATGAGGTTCAAATGACGACTATTATGTATAACAGAAAACAACCGGACCCAACAGAAGCTATTTCTGTTTATTTTCTAAAACTTACAGAAATTCTTTCCCTGTTGCCCTCAATCTACCTAACTTGATATGTATCAGTATACTTGTTTTATTTTACACAAGATGAGCACACGACATAAATGGCGTGTCCTAATTACTACACAAGTTGGTTAACAGCCAATACTGTGTACAAGGGCTGATGCAGAAACTGAGTGGTTCAAGCAGATGTCTGCTGGTTTTGAAGTAAAAATTGAACTATGTCCATTGAATAAGCAACTTGTTATTTCCACGTTTAATAAAAAAATCTCAACGTGTTCCCGTTGAACCGCAACGGGAGAAACGAGGCCACAGAGCCACCAGGAACTGATTATATTGTATTCCTTACTTTGGGATCATTTACGGGCAACCATCCACAAGATTATGTATCGCCCCCAATAATATTCAGCGATAGCAGGGTACGCACTTGTGTAACTGCAATGTGGTCATTATTAAATCTTAATTCACTTCCTCTATAACTGTTTGAACTGAAGCTGAAATGTATGGTTTGTGGTTTACACCCAATTATCACCTGTGCCAAAGAAAGAGGTACGAACGTCTAGAAGCCCGCCACGAAACAGGTTGTAATAACTGATTTGCTTTATACAGTAATGAAAATAACGGCGCCAGCATCGAATGGCAATGAACAGGTCAATCGCCTGAACGATCGTTAGCTCAGGGAACCAGAGGTTCGAAACCCAATGTCGACCAAGTTGCAGTCGATTATCGCCGCGATAACTCTTATAGTGTGAGAAATAATCAGAAGCTGGCAAATGCTACAGTGTTGGCGACGGACAGGAAATCGGCCTAAAGTCAAATTAGTTGGAGAGAGATTGATGAGGAGAAACTGCAAAACTTTTGAGAAAGATTTCAATTGCCAATAATTTCTGTTATGTTGCGGCAAAAATAAATTGAGACGGTTTTTTATAAACAAATAAACCGTTATTTAAACTCAGCTCAACAACAAATCAAAATAAACAAAGGACGAACTTAACTGGAAGTTAACGGCTATACGGCAACTCAAACAGTTCATAAGGCAATAAATCGGTACACAATTCTTAAAGCGATAAATGCAAACACAGTTCTGAAAATTGGTAAATGCAAAAGTCCATGGATTTCCACAGTCAATTAGGAGAAACTTTCCTGAAGTAACGAATTCCTGGACGACGTGACGTTACTGCTGATTCCAGTCGCACTATGCTTTCCGTGAAGGATTTACTACGAAGGAAATTAAAATGTTTAAAGAACTGACATTTTCCTTGACGAATAACGCTGCGCCAACTCATTCTGCCCTTATACAAGAGAGGGGTTGTCTCGGATGCATGTTACTAATTCCTTAAACGAGGATTCAATAAGGTCGACCCTGTAGTATGGCGCCAAGACACCAATTTTTCTCGATCCTTCCGCTTTTCCGAACTCCGGTAAATTCTTCACTCTCCGTCTGGACTAAAATTGGCAGCGTTGTGGCGAAACTGCCGGCAATATATACTGAGATTTAAGACAGAATGCAAAACTCCACTTTAAAACAAAACTGCATCATGAGACGAATATACAGCAGAACTGAGTAACTGAAACGACGTCCCAACAAAAAAACTCCTGCGTCACAGCAAGTCTTTCCCATTTTATACCTGTTGGAACAGGCCATCACATGACATCTGACTGGTGAGAAAATTACATCATGTTACCTCACACTGGCGGGAAATTACATCACCCCACCATCACAAGACCATTACATCATGCTCACCAGAACCTCAATTACGTCATGGTTATAAGACAGTAACAAGATACCAATGGGGAATGTATCATTTCGTAAAAAGAGTGAGAGGTCAAGCAACCGAATAGAAACATACCGTTTAGTACAACGTTCTACTGTACTTATAACATGTATTCAATCCGCACCACTGCTTGTAAAGGGATTGCATTTTCTCCCCCGACAACCTGGGATTTACGTCGCTTGCTCTTTGTTCCTCCAACTGCCCAACGTGTGGTCGTCTTTGGTCAGCTGATTGGCTACTGTAAACTATAACGTGATTATGCACGGATTTGGTAGACGGATTGGCTATTGTAAAGTATAACATCATGAGGCTCGGATTATATCTGGTGATTGCCGGACTGCGTACATCGAAGTGCAAAATGGGCCAATTCCTCACTGTATCTCATGAAATAAACAAGTAATCAAACAAACAAAAATAAGTAAATAAATAAGAATCTGCATGCTGTACATATCAAATATTAGATGCGAAGTCGGGATGAATTTCTATTCTTAAACAATTTATTAAACGGTAAAGGATGACAGATAAATTCAACTAAACGCCCATGCTATTTGTAGTTTTTTTTTCAGAATCCATCAAACTGATTATAATGTATCTGATTATAATGTATAATGATTTACATTCTATATTTCTGCTCGTCTTAAATGTTGAGCATCAATTTCATACCATGAACAGTGAGATGCAGTGAGAACATATATTCTGAAAGATTATTTTGAACATTTCTGTAATGGAGCACAAAATACCCTATCTAGTATCCACGGTAATACTCGGAAGAAATGTGATTTCCCAGAGGGTACAAGTATTCGGAAAGCAAAATTCTTCTGACTGGAAGTAAGAGTAACTGTCGAGTTAACAAACGTTTTGGAATGTCACTAAATTTATCGCACCCTCCCAGGGTAGTTGACACTTTTTTTGCAGTGTCATCATGAGACGCTGTATTTGCTCAAACATTTTAAACTCCAGTACATTTTTAATCTGATTGGTTATTAATCCTTTATGCATTTATCTCCAGAACTATTTATTTGCTTGTTGCTGCCATAACTTATTTACATTTAGAAATAATTTGATTTATTTATTTACCTGCCATTCGTTTATTTGTTTATATATTTATCTATTTATGTAACATATTCAGTAAGAGTGTTGATTATGTATTAATTATCTGATAATTGTGTATTTATCTACTATGATTGAAGCGATGAGGTAGCCTTTGAGTATAAAACCATAAAATGTTGGCCACAGTTTATAATTCAAATACGCTCCTTTTTCGAGGTCGAGAGTAAAAAAGGAGCAAGTTCTACTTGGTGGACCAAAGCCTTATGGTTGTCTTAACAGTTGACTCAGTTTTAACTTGAATACATTTTCCAGCTGATTGTTAGATATTGCAATTTAAAAAAAAAATAAAAATAGCAGATGAAGAAATTTAAGCTTAGATCATTTAGGTGAAAATTAAATAATTAATTCTAAATAGAGGAAAATTATTCTCTTCTTGTTTGAGCTGAATTAACTATGAGACATTATTTCATTAGGGACGCTGTCAATTCCTGATATAAACTTATTTTTTTTCTTTTCACGCTTGTTTATTATCATAGCTAATAATAGATGAACTATTAATAACGCTCTTTAATTTTACCCACATATCAAACATATTTTCCTGTTTCTTTTTTAACCTCATTGGATAGAATGCTACGTCGAAGCAGAAAATAAAACAGTCACGAGGCACATAGATACTTACTGTATAAATTCTTTATTTTTCATTTTCCAGATCTGCCTGAATTAATTCCCTACCTGAAACGATGTATTAAAGTTGCGCCCACGTTGTCCACAGTCGTCATTGTAGGAGAGAAAACAACAAATATTGCTGCGAAAATATTCTCACTGTGTCTGATAATATTAGATTAAATTTCGAATATTAGTTAATCCTCTATTTATACTGAATTATTCACTAAAAATTATTATTAATACTCGGGTCTCCGTTGCACTGCGGTTACTCAATCTGCATATTAAACTGGTTCGCAATAGATTGGAATAGAATGTCAAGTATATGACGAATAGCATGAACTCTTCTTGGCACTACACAGATGCTGTGTGATCCTGTGGACGTTTGTTTCACGTTCTCTTTCATTTGTAAAATTCACGATGCGGTATGCTGTCTTTGCCATAGGTTTACATTAAAATTTACAGCGCCAGTAACTTTAAACGTGTTGTATTGAACAAAGCCATGTAGTGGCCTTATACGCGACCGTATCTGAAGATGTGCAAAGAGTCGAACACATAGATTTAGTAGAATTCATCATAAATATGCACAACATACCTTTTGTCACTTTACAAAGACAGATTGACCACGTTACGTCAAAGACTGTTAATTTGTCAAATCAAAAGCACCGTATGAGATCGGCCTTCGTTCAAAAATCTCTTCCAAATTGAAGTAAAAAGCTTTTGAGTCAGAGTATGATGATTATTGAGATACTGTACACAAGGCGAGGTGGAATGCACTTTCCAAGTCAACGCTTTCGAGAACGTCACAATCTGAAAACATCCTCTGTTTAGGTGTTACCTGATGGTCATACAATCAAGGATTGTGTTCAATTGAATGGATTTGCACTTTTCCACAACGCCTCTCTTAATGGGTAATTTGTTTACTTCCAATACCACGATGTTTTATGATAATGAAAAATCTCTTTACTCTTGCTGATAATGAACGACACATGCTCCAAGGCCATGACCTAGCATTCTAGTGTCCCAAAATGCGAGACTTATTTTTTGATTCTGCGACTTGTGAGTCATTATTAAAAACATGGGGAAAATGTCCACTCGGATGGTACTACATCATATCCTGATGAATAACGGCAAATCACAAAGTTGATCCGGTTTTATTTGATTATTTCTGAGTCTCTAGCTCAGAAAATAGATGCGTGAGAAATTCATTCAAATTAGGCGACAAATTTGCTGAATAATGTCAACATTCTGGAAAGGAGGCATTGTTCCATAACCGGACATTACCATTTACGTAGATGCATCGTTCCTTTATATCGATCAGCTTAATCAGCGAGAGTTTTCAGCACAAGTTTACGAAAGAAAAGCGCTGCATCAAATTGCGAGACTTTTGTTTGTCTGCAGTTAATGACGTAAATTTAATATTTTCATTTCACAAGACAATTATAAAGGACTGAAACTTTAGGAACGCCAAGCTGCGAAATTGCAAGAATTAATAGTCCAAGTGAGGGAATTACTTAATGTTTGCTGCCATCTGGTGAAATATATTTTCTTTGCTCCAGATGATGTAACATGAACTCAGTGCTTCCTTCACGTCACACCAGCCTATACACAAATAATCACTACTTCCAGATACCTAATTAATTGCTAAGTTATCCAGAGAAAAGCTAATTTCATCGTTTGCATGTGAATACGTCGAAGTATCCTGCACTGCGCAGCGTGCTCATTTCTGCTTTTCAGATCAATTCTGCCGTCTCTAAATTCTGCCAGAAATCCACATCAGGGAAGAGTAAAGACAGTTATTGCATCTTTTTCTGTACTCACATTTCGTTACACTCCCGTTTACTCTGCCTCGATGAGCAAGCGCAATTTATTGACAGTGTTCCCCACGAGAAATGCCGGCTGCCCCGTATCCCTTCGCCTATGCGTGGCGCTGCGGTGTTTCTGTCAGCTCGCAAAGTGTTTGAGTCCTTTGTTGTGCACCTCTACGATCCTGTTCGCTAAATTTCATTTCCTGCAGTACGTCTGAACGCCTATTGTGTCTTTAGAGATTCAGCACCTGCTTTGCCTGATGTGATTGGTCGGTTTGTCCAAGTATATGTGTATTTATACTCTGGCAATGAGACTCCACTCAGTGGTTGCTGGAATACAGAGACAAACAGAGTGATTATGAAGACCTGTCTCACGCCTCTCCTCATTGTTGTGTTTCTTCTGGGTAAGATGTTCCTTCTCTGTAATATTCCAGACCTGCCTAATTCTCTGTAAACACATTTTATTTTCTATTTACGTAACCTTGTTGTTCGAAGTAAAGCTTTTTTTTTACTGTTAGATTGCAGCCTTCAAGACTCCGTAGAACAGTCATTGGATGCAATGATGATCGAAGAAGGAAGGAATATCACTCTAAACTGTACTTTAAAAACAAATGCTGTTGCATCCGTGAATGTTTTCTGGTACAGGCAGCGCCCCAGACAGCGACCACAGTATTTGCTTCGGATCATCGGAAGGACAGTAAACCGAAATAAAGATGTAACCGACCGATTATCTGCTTCTTATGATAACAGCAAAAAATATTCCGAACTCTCGATTAAGAACGCTATAATCTCTGACTCAGCCACGTACCTCTGCGCGATGAGCACACAGTGTTTTAAAAAATCAACTATCTCGAACAAAAACCCACTTTCGCAGTTTCTTCGAGAGCTCGATAGAGGGCGAAATAATCAAGGTTAAAGTAAATGCTGAATGAAGTCTAAAGGTTTAGTCCAATGATTTCATATGATGTCACAGCGACATATATCACTTAGCATTTGCAATGGATGTTTTTGTTCTTCGATGGCTGTAATATTTATCAAAGCCGCTTCATCTTCAGTCATTCCTATGTGTTATTTAATTTCTCTGAATATTCACCATTTCACATCGGAAGCTGGCATAATGATCAGTACGGATACATTAATCCTTTTAATTGAAACTTTAATATAGAAAGGGACAAAACTTTGCCCTAAGAATCGCACGTCTCGATGAACATTATACTTCAAAATGTGAAGAAGCTATCCATCAGTGAAATCCCTCAGAAGCAAGTATGTGGCTTTTGATTTCAGTCAAGGAATGAATCGCACTTTGCTGGGTTGCTGTGTTGAATCTCGTTAATTTTCGCGAGAGACTTACCTATTTAAACGCCAGCGTCAGATTGTTTCCGATATAAATAAACGCTGTGTATTTGCAACTAGCGGTGCTCTGAGTCACAATCCATTGCGTTTACCGACAGTTTTCATTCGTGCACATACAAATAAGATAACGTTCGCAATATATTTCGATTGACTACTGCTAGAATACAAAACACTGTGCAATTGGCGATATGAATGGCGTTTCCTTTCAGAAATTAGGTCACTTAATTCAGAACAGGGTTGACACAATGCGTCTTTATTGTCTGAAGCATTGTACTTGCTTTTAGAGACTCCAAATAAATCAATATACACGTTCTAACCCATCAAGACTATTGAACATTTTGAATGAACTCACAGCGCTTATCCACCAAAATCTACATATTGGATAAACACGATAATTGTTATTAATCTCTCAGTTGAACATTAAGTGCATATTCAGAACTTATAACTCTTCATCTCATTTGTCCTAAAATTGTCCCATCTATATTCTGCCGTTCGATTGACAACTTTAAGCTACGATCGGAAGACACTGTACGACACCTTTCGATGAATAGGACAATACATCTTCAAGTGGCAAATTGCCCTGTTGTCTGTACATTCCATTTTGCTGAATATCGTGAAATATATAAAATAACCTTTTTATCTTGAATCAAGTAATTTGTACTGAAAAGTTGTATTTTCTGTTTTTGGTTACTGGGAAAATAACAAGAACAAAATATAAAATTTATCATTCCAATCTTAAAAATAAATTTTAAAGACCTACCCTTTGCTCATTGAGCGGCATAAATAACGTTCATTATCTGGACAGAATGTTAATAAATCTCTTAAATTCTTATCACTTCAGTTCACTTTGCATGGCTCCGTTAATAAGCAGATGTCTGTCACAGTCTTCCATTCGATAGAGGCCTCCTCCTCCAATCCAGTCATTACTGAAAGGTTTTTTGTAATTCCAGCCCCGATATACTGTCACTAAACGGTGCAGGATTGAACGTTGTCGCCGTTGCGCTCAAACGTCACTTATGTTTCACCTCGTCTGAGCATTGTTATTGAGCTAATATCTGACGTGGCGACAAGCAATTGTTCCACGAGGTAGAACCCAGGAAGGTGAAAGAGGGCATGTGTTTTTTTTTTTTTTTTTGCATTTATTTTCCATCAGTGCATTACTCTCACCGCTAAATTGGAAGCAAAAAAGAAACCCCACAAACTAGCTTTTCGTCCACCAATATGCATTCTACAAAACTCGACAAGAATTTAATTTACAAAAAAATCCAGACTTCTCCTGAAACACGAATATATATGCACGTTATTATTGGTGAGACGCCACTAATATATTTACTGCATTTAACAGACAGTGGAGTCAGAGGTCGATAACCAGCAGAATCATCAGCTCCCAATAATTTCAATTGTTGGTCCATGGCCGTTTTTCACTACCAGTTCAAAAGTAGACAGCCCATCGTGATCCCACTAAGTTGTGGTCGGAAATGGCAGATCTTCTTCAGCGCATGATGTCCATTTACTCGCGGATTATTTCTCCGCTGATCGTGGTAAATCCACTAAATACAACGTCGCTATATGCACACAACTCATATTTTGGAAGAGCAGATACGGCAAATTTTATAAATGGACACTAAAAGGAGTTTCACTCATTCATTCCCACTGGATGATCAGCCAAATGTGTAATTCATGAGTTTTTATTCTCCCTGGAGATTAAACAACAACAACAAAAACGGCAAAGACAATACGATAACGATTTTTCTTTGAGAAGGTATAGATGACGATTTTAGTGCTGATAATTTGTGGAGAGATTGCAGAGATTGACATACGTTGTGGAGGAATGCACCAGCATTTAAAAATGTTCCACGATGTGGTTTGTGTGTCCACAATGAAAAGATAATTAATCCTGATGTAATTTGTTATAACAAGTCTGCTTCAATATTTTTTTCGGAGGACAACAGACAGTTGAGCTGCAATGTCAAACTTCAAAGCAAATGTATTATGAAATTACGCACATGTCTCACATGCCTCCTTGAGATTCTGACGTGCAAAAGTTGTTTTGCGTCAGCAGTGCATTGCAATACATAACAATTATGATGCATTACCACAATAGGTGTATTTTAATAAATAATTAAATTAGCACTGCAAAAAGTGAGGGGAAAGATACGAAGGCAGTATTTTGGGCTGATCGCTACTCGGAAAGCTGACGGGAGATTCTTGAAAGGATGAGTGTGACGGCACACCTCGGTGATGGTAACTGGGGATGAGTTCTCAATGAGTCCTTTGTTCGAAGTATCGCCTACTGCAGGTATCCTGGATTATTTCGAGTGTGGTGTCAATGATGAAGCTGGCTGAGTTTAAAATATTCTGCGTTTTTTTTTGTTTTAATTTGTTCCACTATAGTTCCCTACTATACCAGACACAGACACAACCAGCTATAATGGTCCCCATATATCTCTGGAAATTACTGTGAGTATTTGATGGAGGTATAATTTTCAAGCCCCCAGTAACATTCGGCCTCTGCCATGCATTCTTTGAAATCGTGCCAAGTATAAATCCACAGAGATGTCGACAGCCACGCATTCCAAACGCATTCCTTACCACTTATGATTCCTCGATGGAGATCGGGATGTGTTTCATCGACTTCCATTCCTGAAGTGCAAACATAATTTTGGTCTTACTAAGAAAACACTCAAGCAGCTGATCTGTATAGCTGTCGTACGCCTCTCCGTCACTATCCGAAATTATGCAAACAACATCTATTTTACTGTCAAATTTAACGAAGAGTTTAAAGCTTTACGAAGCCTCAGAATCGTGCTGGCATATGGTTGAATTGCGGCACTGTTGATCATCAGTGACCGTGAGATGTTCTTTCCAATTGTTTTATCAGGAGGTGTCCCGTTAAGGAGATCTAATCGAATTGCTGGAAGACGATCTGAGAACCAGGATTTGAGCTGTTTGATTAAAGCTTTGCAATGCTGATGCCTGAGATAAAAGGCATCCCAAAGCTGATATTGTGAATCCAAAATTAAATGTAAAATGATCGGCTCGTAGTACACGATAAAGGGTTGACACAACTGAATGCAATTATTAAAAAAAACACAAAATGCTGGCAGAACTCAGCAGGCCAGGAAGCATCTATGGGAGGAGGTAGTGACGACGTTTCGGGCCGAATCCTGATGTCCTGATGAAGGTTTTCGGCCCGAAACGTCGTCACTACCTCCTCCCATAGATGCTTCCTGGCCTGCTGAGTTCTGCCAGCATTTTCTGTTTTTTTTTTAAATTATTTCCAACATCTGCAGATTCACCCGTGTTACCTTTGATTGCAATTATTCCCAGTTATTTCTGCAATATTTCTATTAGCGATAGACTGTGTCGACAATCATAAAACAATGAAGAAATAGTTCCTTATGTGCCAACTTCAGAGATATTTGACAACGATGGCGTTAAGGAATGCATCATTTGAATTTTATATTTTTTGCAATTTCTATAAAGAAATCAGCATCAGCAGAACAGTCTGGAATGTTTTGATGCCTGGATTTTTTTCTTTTGAATTTGTTTGTCAGCAACTATATCTGTGGATATTCAAGTCGGCCTGGAGGAAATATAAACACCTGTTGGAGCTGTTGTACTTCCGCCTTTACATCATACTTTAATTCGGTAATACATTACGCGCAAAAACGCTGCATGCTGTACAACAGCAGAACTCCAGCTCGTTGAGAGGACTCAGCAATGCACATCATCTTGTGCAAGTGCAATCTAGCAAATATCTGAGAAGAAGATAGAAAATATAAATTTTACCATTTTCAGTGGTGTGCACGATAACAGGACAAATTGCAAACTCCCCTACCATCGATTGCCCATTAAGGAGTATGTGCAATTACTCAGTGCCACTGGAAGCAACTGCAAAAAATAAACTCTGGGCTTACTTCAAGTCTCAAAGTTGTCTATACAAATAGTCAACGCTACTATCTTTTCGATAAGTTCTAAAGTTATTCAGAGAAAAGCTAAATTCGCAGACACAACTGAGAGACGAAGAAATGTTGCGCGCCAGAAGTTTTAGCTCGTTTCAGCGTTTTTATATTAAATCTGATCTCCCTATTTTCTGCCTGAAATCGACTAGAGATGTTTATTGTCTGATACTATCTCCATTTTGTCACATTTACTTCGTTACATTGCCTTTCATACTTTTGGCATAAATTGCCTCTACGTGCAAGCGTAATTTGAAGACAGCTTTCTCCATGACGCCCTCTAGCTTCATTAACTTCACTCACCGCCGAGCTGCATTGTGCAGTTAATGCTGACACACAATGACTTCACTCCATTTTTTACCTATCTTTGCCGATTGCGAGCTGACATGTCGAATCCTGCACCACGTTTGAAAGCCTTTTGTCACAAATTTGATGCTGTTTGTTTGCTCGAGGTTCGTTGAATTCGACAGATTTTGCTGTATTTTCAATCCGAAAGCCCGTTTCCAATGCACTATTCCAAAATTACAGAGTCGGGAACTTTATTGTAAAGGGCGGATTCCTGCCGCTCCTCATTACTATGTTCCTCCTCTGTAAGTTGTTACTTCATTGTAATAACTCCAGAATATTACTGTAATGTTCGAAACTACTCTAGATACCCTTCAACGTCGCTTGCTCTATTTAAGTTTGCAATTTGTTGGAAGTGTTGATTGTGATTTATTATTTATTTTACAGTTACACTGGGATCATCAAGATATCGTGGAACAGTTGCTTGGTTAAAATACCTTTCATGAAAAAGTAAGACAGTTTTGAATTTAAATTTGCAACCACGTTGTGCTGTCCCAGATGTATTCCTGAATAGACAACAACCAAAGCAATTGTTTTGGATTCCAGCAGAGAAAGTAAATCAATAAAGGGACAGAATAGACCGATGGTATGACATTTGCAAAAAAATATACATAATTATTCTGTTCAAACGCTGCTCCGCCATGTACCACTGCGAAATAAAATGTATCAAAGTATCTTTTGCACTGAACAAAAAAAAAAAGACTTTCAAAAATTTCACGTGAGCTCGAAAGAGGGCGAGCTCATCAAAATAAACAGAGCTGGAAAAGCAATGTAGAAACGCATTCTAACTAACATCAGAAAAGTAATTGAATGGTTTTAGAATATCGAGTGCTCGGCACGAACGCGATAGTATTCTTTTCTATATTTTATGTATATTTTTGTATTTTAGTCGTTTTAACTATGCTCCGACCAAAATTTTATTACAGGACTCCTGTCCTGTTTAAATGGAACAGTCCGCCTTCAATCTTTCATTGCCCCAGTGGACAATGGCAATAGATTGATATTTTGTATGGGGTGGCCCATGAACAGAGAGCATATGACGAAAGACGTGCTCATATTCTGATCAGGCAAAACTTCTCATCAATTTCATAAAGGAAGAAACGTGTGGTTATCTCACACATCAACAATATTCTAACTGGGGATTTCAGTCAACGGCTTGTACACACACTTCTGATATATTTCATAAACATACATACTCTCACAGCTATCTTTACTAGATCTCTTCCCACACATTCACTGGTAAAAATGATCGCCCTTTGTCGTTGTTATCCTGTCTCCTCTGTGTCCCATTCTCAGTGTGATGTTTTCAATAAAATTGAAAGAACGCTTGATATGTTATCATTATCTAAAATACAGGGGTTTCCTCCCTCTAAAATCAATACTGCTCTCACGCGCATCTACTCCATTTCCATTCGTCCTATCGCTTTGAGAGGAATAAATTTCCAAATGTACTTAGGAGATTCAGCCAGTACATGACTCCATTGAACGTCCGCTATCCTCCACAAGACGTGTCGAAGATCAGCTTTCTCTCCAACTTTCCATTTTTTTTCGCTTTCAGGAGGGATCGCGCTCTGTAAGACTATATTTTTCTCATGGCAACTGCATACTGAACTCGATGCTGTCAGTTTTTCTTGCAAATGGAATAGGTGCTAATATTGCCCATTCATCTCTTCCCTCTCCAACAAACAGGGCCCAATCAGTCTTTCCAGATGATTCAATAGATTTCCTGCCTATCTTTAATGGGCACCAACTTTGCCTGACGCTCTACGTGCGGCCTAGAATGACAGAATAAAATAGAGCTAGATTGGAGAGATTATTCGGGCATCTTCGCTGTGACCCCAAAACAAAGTTCAAAGTAAATTTACCACTGAGAACATTTCCTTGTGAGCATACTGAGGAAATTCTGTAACTACATTAGAGACAATGAAATATGACACACAGCAGTGCAGATACAAGTTTTCCCTCTCTGGTTCAACAGCCTGATATTTGAGAAGTAAGCCATTTTCTTGAACCTACAAACTTGCGGCTTGAGCCTCATTTACTTTCTCCCTGATAGTGAAACAAATGGGGTGCATGACTCCGGTGGTGGGGGTCCTTGATCATGAATGTTGCTTTCCTGCGACAACGATCTGTGTAGTTATGCTTAATGATATGCTATGTTTTTTAGGTGATGGACGTGGATGTATCAAATACTGTTTGTAGGATGTTCCGTTCAAAAGCATTGTAGTTTCCATCAAGAGTGATGAAGCCAATCAATATAATCTTATGTAGGAGTGTGCCCATGTCAGAATGTACTTTAGCAAACTCCAGGAAGTAGAGGTGATAAAGTTGCGGACCATCCCTATCACTGATTCTTCTGATAAAGTCTGGTACATGTACCTCAGGTTCTCAGCTCCTTGGTCTTATTCACATCGAATAAAATCGTATTGTTGTGACAGATTTCAATCTCCTTCCTCTCTACTGAATCATTATCACACTTGATTCAGCAAAAAATATCGTCAGCAAATGTAAATATAGCGGTTGAACTGATGTTAGCCACATAGTCAGTAGTGTAAAGTGAGTAGAGTAAGAGGAATAGCACACAGACCTGTGGTGCAACTGTGTTGATGGAAATTGTGGGTGAGATATAGTTGCTAATCCGAACTGACTGTGTCTATATATGTGGAAATAGATCATCCAGTTGTACAAGGAAGAACTGAGGCCTTGAAACGTATTGAATAGTTTTGAGGAGATAATAGTATTAAATGCGGAGACGTACATACATTTGATGTTCGGATGTTCCACCTTTGAGTGAACAGCCATGAAGCAGACATTCAGGTGATTATAAATACCAATACGATTTCCATTCTCAAAAGGAATTATTAGTGTTTGGCCTCCTCTACGGACACAGTGGGGATTGTCTTTGTTTTGAGGGAAAAAAAAATCTCCTCTACCTTGGTACTCACGGATCTGATGGCATTAATATTCATTCATCTATGTTTCGGAAAGTTCTCGCCCTTCGGTTGCAAACCATGTTTTTGTGCGTAATGGAATGTACTTCACGTAAATTGGAAAGCAAGAAGAATGTGAGTAGATAGATTAATACTTTAATTATGGGCTCAAAAGTCATATTCTTCCCCATTTACTGCAAAATGTCATGTCATGCATTTCAGGACTGTTATTAACTCTACTAATGTGCAGCCGCTTCATATTGTCCTGTTCCCATCTTCATAGTGGTTGACTCAGTGAGCCAGCACATCATACGCTTTAATACTTAGAGCTTCGGCCAGCTAAAGTGATGGCTGACATTAATACGATTTTGGACTATGAAAGGAAATCAATACAGTTGGATGAAAACCAGGCAATCACGGTGAGAACGTACAAGCTCCTTACAGACGGGTTCGAAATTGAATATGCGTCGATGATACTAAAATTTCTAACGCCGGCCACTCTGCCACCATGCTGCGCAATTCACAGCGGTTTTGTTTAAGTTATATAAGAGGGTATCACTGCTACAAAATACTTCGGGGGCATTTTGTGACTGTCTTATGAGCATGGTGTAATTGAAAATCTTGTGAGCATGATGTAATTGTTGTGCTGGTGGGGTGATGTAATATTTCCCACCAGTGTAAGTTCACATGATGTAATATTTCCGCCGCTGTGAGGTCATGTGATGGCCTGTTCCAACAGGTACAAAACGGGAAAGCCCTGCTATGACGCAAGAGTTTTGTGTTGGTTGGTTCGTCAGTTACTTCGTTAGTTTTTTAGTTTTACCACGTATTCGTCTCATGACGCAGTTTCGTTTTAAAGTTGAGTTTTACTTTCTATTGCAAGGTAAAATCGTTGTGACGGCAGTTTCGCCAATCGCTGCCAGTTTTGATTGGGGTATCTTTGATTTTCCTTTACAGTCCAGTATTGGAGAGTGAAGAAAGAAGTGGGAAAAGTTGGTGTCGTTCTGCGGTTTTATAAAAGATGGACATTATTGAATCTTCGTACAAGAATAGTGGCCTGCATTTGAGATAACTTCTGCAAGAGCAAGAAAGTTTGGAACAGTATCTATCCTCCAGACGAAAAAGGTCTGGTCCCTTAAACTGTTTTATTACCTTCGCTGTGAATGGTTCGGGCAAGGCATATTTCGGTTGGGATCAGCAGTAACGTCACGTCGTCAAGGAATTCTTTACTTCAGGAAAGGTTCTCCTAGTTGACTTTAGAAATCAGTTGGACTTTCGAATTTACCACTTTAAATCTGTGTTCGTATTTACCACTTTAAGACTGTGTCCGATTTTACCACTTTAAGAACTGATCTAGTGTTGCGATATAGCAGTTAACTTTAAATACTTTTCCCTGTTGTTGAGCAGAGTTTTATAAATGTTTATGTTTGTTTATAAACTCGACAATTATATATTAATTGTTGCTGGACACGTGACAGCTGCAATATCGAAAACCATGATCATGACGAGCAGCAGTCGGCTTTAGCATCTCTATGTCTGAACCATTTCACACTGGAGTGATATTTGTCTTTTAACAAATACACTGCTTTGTACTAAGGATTAGATCCGATTATGTCTGATCTCAGAGAAATACTCACCCTAAACAGATTGAGCCGCCTGCTGCATTGTTGCAACTCCGGGGTATTTTGAATAACGGACACATTAAACAGTGCGCAAATATACGGAGACATTTCCGGACGGAAATATTGCCAGTCGAAGGCGTCATTTCTTCTGCAATTAGTCTTTGGAATTTGCAATTGGTGGAGTGCTTTGCAATGTCTTATGATTAGATTGGAACACGCAGTCAAACTATCATTTTCCAAACTTTTGTTCAGCAGCTGGGTGCGTGGACCATGTGAAATTTTGTCTGTGTCTCCCTGCTCTCTCTCTCTCTCTCTCTCTCTCTCTCTCTCTCTCTCTCTCTCTCTCTCTCTCTCTCTCTCTCTCTCTCTCTCTCTCTCTCTCTCTCTCTCTCTCTCTCTCTCTCTCTCTCTCTCTCTCTCTCTCTCTCTCTCTCTCTCTCTCTCTCTCTCTCTCTCTCTCTAATCTCTCTCTCACACACACACACTCTTTCCCTCTCTCCTCACCAAGAGTCTGACATAGGATATAACATTGCAGTTTTATATTGGTACTCGCCCAAGAAAGTGACGAATACTTTACCGACTTTGACATTAATTTAACCTTTGCATCCTAAACATCCCTCTATTTATTTTCATTCATCTATCTTATTAATTAAGAATTTCATAATTACCCCAATATATCTGGAACACCTGACTGATAGTTCTACGCACCCACAATTCTCCGTGAAAAGAAATGTACACTGATATGCAATCGCCATACAGTTTACCTATCAGATTATATTATGACCCCGCCTATTTTATCTGACCGCCCTTAGAAAAAATCTCTGTTTATCCAGTCGAATCATATAAGTTACCGCTGATGCTCGCTCACTTGAAATACAAAGTTCCACGCCCGCCCATACTTTCTTCTAAAGAGAACTGTTTTGTCAAGGCAACATCCCAGTAAGTCTAAACCACACCGTCTGTAACGTTCTTATATTCTCCCGAAAAGCAAGCAAACAGAACTCAACAGTGTTCCAAGTGTGATCTAATTAGGGTTTTATGGAAGCGAAACATTACCTCGGAGCTCCTAAACTCCATCCTGAGATTTTCGAAGCTCAACGAAACAGTAGCTCTTTCCACAAATCTATGGGGCTGCAAAATATACCTCTATATACCTTTTACTAAGCCGGTAGAGGACCAACTGAGAGCTGAGAGTTCCTGTGTAGGGTTCCTGGATTGATCACAAACTGTAGGTAGAAGTTGCTCAGATCACCACGCCACGCTTCTGAAGGTACCTCCCATGGTCGGTTTGCGTTACAGAGCCCTCGTTTCCTGAGAAATATTTGTCAGGGCGTTAAATGTTACGGATGGAATACAAAAGAATGGGTTGATAGGGATAATAAACCAGCCATGATAAAATCACGGAGAAAACTCGACGGGCAGAATTCTGCTCAGTCTTTTACTGCTTATTCTGATCCTAGGTCGCATATCATTCCAGTTTGCTGAAAAATCGGTGCTTCGTTGTCGACAGAAAAAGTAGAAATTCTCTGGCAGCCATGCAGAAGAACTTTCTGCAACAATAACGACAAGCCAATTATTGGAGCCTGGTGACTTCCGTCATCTCTCCGTTCCAAATGGTCTGGCCTCTGAAGAAAGACGTTCAGCAACGTTCCGATGACAGACACTGACCTCTTCTTTAGGATGATGCTGAACCATGTTAGGTATTGTAGAATATATAGACCCGTTGATCGACCCCTGTATTGGTTATTCCTCATCCAATCAAGCGACAGCTGTCCTTCGTTGTTTATAGGCGGCTTAATTTTACTTATAGGGAGAGCTTCGTCTTCGTTAAAATTCAGATTCTCTAGTTTAATTTTAATAGCTTTTTTTACCGGGCAGTCCCAAAAGTCATTGGGGCGGCACAGTAGTTCTGTGCCGTCGAAGCTTCTCTGCTGCTGACCAGTTAGTGCAAAAGTATACTCTTCCTGTGTTCCTTCACGCAGGTTTCTACCATGAGTCTCTTTAGCGACATATACGCTGCTCTGCATTCACAGGAAGCTTTGAAACACCAGCCTTACTGAGCCCCACGTAATACTTCAACGGTAGAAACTGTGATCTGAGTTTCCTCACGGATCTGCAGGTGCTATCAATCCGTATATCTTAAAATCCTTGCAAACCTTGAGAAGATTCCTGCACTTTTCCCGTTTTTTCACTCGGTCCTTTTAAAAACCTATTTGAGTTATTTCACGTTGCTCCAAATTTGTAGGTAGAAACATGGAAACATAGAAAACCTACAGCACAATGCAGGTCATTCGGCCTACAAACGTGTGCCAAACATGTCCTTACCTTAGAAGTACCTAGGCTAATACATAGCCCTCCATTTTTTCTAAGCTCCATGTATCCATCCATGAGTCTCTTAAAAGACCCTATCGTTTCTGCCTCTACCATTGCCGCCGGTAGCACATTCCACGCACTCAGCACTCACTGCGTAAAAAAAAACTTACCCTTGACATCCCCTCTGCACCTACTTCCAAACACCATAAAACGATGCCCTCTCGTGCTAGTCATTTCAACCCTGGAGGAAAACCTCTGACTATCCAAATGATCAATGTCTCTCATTATCGTGCACACCTCTATCAGGTCACATTTCATCTTCCGTCGTTCTGTGGAGAAAAGGCCGAGTTCACTCAACCAGTTCTCCTAAGACATGATTCCCAGATCAGTCAACATCCTTGTCAATATACTCTGCATCCTTTCTATGGTTTTCACGACCTTCCTGCAGTGAGCCGAACAGAATTGAGCACAATTCTCCAAGTGGGGTCTGACCAGGTTTCTATATAGCTGCAACATTACCTCTCGGCTCCAAAATTTAATTCCACGATTGATGAAGGCCAATACACCGTACGCATGTTTAACCACAGAGATAACTTGCAAGCAGTTTTGAGTCTCCTATGGACTCGGACCCCAAGATATCTCTGATCCTCCACGCTGCCAAGAGTCTTGCGATCAATGCCACGTTATGCCATAATATTTGACCTAACAAAATGAACCACCTCACACTTATCTGTGTGGAACTCCATCTGCCACATCTGAGCCCAGTTTTGCATCCTATCCATGTCCTGCTGTAAGCTCTGACAGCCTTTACACTACCTACAACACCCTCAACTTTGTGTCATCAGCAAATTTTCTAACCCATCCCTCCACTTCTTCATCCAGCTAATTTATAACAATCACAAAGGGTAGGGGTTCCTAAACAGACCTCTGAGGCACTCGACAAGACATCAACCTCCATGCAGAATATGCCCCGTCTGCAACCACACTTTGTCTTCTGTGGGCAAGCCAGTATTGAATCCACAAAGCAATGTCCCCTTGGATTCCATGCCTCCTTACGTTGTCAATAAGCCTTGCATGGAGTACCTTAATAAAGCTTTACTAAATCCATATATACTACATCTGCGGCTCTATCTTCATCAATGTATTTAGTCACATCTTTAAAAAAAACAATCAGGCTGCTAAGGTAGGACCTACCTTTGACAAAGCCATGCTGACTATTTCTAGTCATATTATGCCTCTACAAGTGTTCATATATCCTCCATCTCAGGATCTTCTTTTCTGTCCCTACTTCCAAGAGCATTAAAACTTTTCTCTCTCGTGCTAGCCATTACAGCCCTGGGAAATAGACACTGACTATCCACACGATCAACGCCTATCATTACCTTGTACACCCCTACGCAGTACTTAATCATCTTATTTTATAGTTGCGACTGTCCTGCTCCAAAATAGTTCAATATGGTTAATCAAAGTAGAAACCGGCTTAAGGACCACAGGAGCTGTAGCCGTTTGGGTTACTCGGGGAAATCATCTGCAGCAGAACATTGCATTCGCAATGGCCATGAGATTGACTTCGACGGCAGAAAATTTATGCACCTCGCCTGTTGAGGAAAGCCTTTGAAATAGAAACTCAGAAAGAAATTCTAACAAAGGAGGTCTCGCTACAAATACCACGTGTAAGTTGATTGTAAACAAGTTGTGACCGCTGAAGCTTGATTAGACGAGCACTAACTAACCAGAAGGACGGTCGAATGGGCTATAAATATCACTGGAATAAACAGACACATGCATCATCGTTGATGATTTTAGTAAAGTTTGCCGTCGACACGTCGGTAGAAGTTGACTCCTCAACCACACTGGAAGCGCGAGAATAGTTTATTCCTAATGCATAGCCAAACTGCTCCATTTGTCTTGCAAGCTTTAGCCCAATTTTACCCGGAAACGTATGGTTATGCGTGTAATATAAGATCCATAACCATTAATTGTCATCAGAACTGAAAAATAGAAGTGTGTACTGAGATCAGACTTAACTCTAAACTACATTAAACAAGACACTGCCTGCAAGAAAATAATTCGAAACAAAAAAAAAGTTACAAGGTATTGGGATTACGGATAAAATCAACAACACTGCTTTCTTTTCATATCAGTATATGCGCTCTGAGTGCTTGTAATATCCTCTGCATTTCTTTCTGATAGCTATTTTTGCACTATTTGTTGGTTTTCAGTTATAGTCACAACCAATAAAATGTTATCAGCATTTGCCTCACGTGGTGCTCACATACAGCAAAGGCCATGTTTTTGTGAGGAAATAACCCCGACAGATTCTGATATATGTAGACGGTAAAGATTCCGCGGCAAAGAGCAGTGTAGTGTTCTCATTCAGGTGTGGGAAGTCTGAACTAAACACCAAGGTATACCGTAGTCAATGAAGGCACGATCGCAGTGTTACGTATTCGGGCAACAATAATATAGATGAGTTAGGCAAGGGGTTTTATAACGAATAACACGTTTATTAAACACTGATAACAAACCCCCTTCAAATGTAAACAAACCCAAACAATGATCCGAGCTCAGCTGCTGACAGCTGGACAGACAGTTCTTAATAGCTTTGCAGTCTCAAACAGTCTTTAAAGTAGTATTGAAAAAAACAGTTCTCCAAAGCGAATTGCCGAATGAAAACAGTTCAAAGAACGATATGCCGACAGTTCAAAAGCTCACGGTACTTTTAAAAGGAGAGACTTTTTAAAGCGATGTAAATTCTCTTCCACGTCGATGTCCTTCGATTCCCAGCGTCGAACTCCCACGTCGAATCTTATTAAATATAGCAGCTTAAAGTGACTGACCTCTCTTCCACAATATTCTCAATCTCCCGCTTTTTCCAGCGGAGACTATCGTGAGAATAGTAAACGAAATCCTTCCGAATGAGGATCACACAAGGTCGAAGTCAATCCATCGAAAATCGATTTTTCTTGATCTCCATTTTCCAAACTTCTCTTCACTCTCCATTAGCAAAGAAACCGTTGCCTCTGACCTTTTAAACTTTTGGCATTAACAAAACTTCATTTTTAACTAAACTGCGTCATCACATTAAATCACACAGTAACATGAAGTCATCTTGGCAAATCCAGCCACGAACTGCCCCACCTGACAGGGTGGGTCTTCCTTTTATACCCTGTAGAAAAAACCTGTCACATGACCTCTACTGGCGGGAAAATGACATCACTCCACCATTACCTCATGTCCAGTATAACTTCAACCCCAGTCACGTGACAAGGGTACCACTGTCACGTGTCACGGGTACGTAACACCTCCCTCCAAAAAAAACATTTTTGGTCTGACAAGAACAAAAATTTTAACAAACACTTACAAAAAAAAACAAATGTATAAATTATATAACATACACAATATACAATACAGTAGGAGTGTTACAATAAAAAAACCACTCCAAAAAAAAACATTGTACATTCAATATCGAGATAGACAATCAGCAACCACATTATCTTTACCTTTAATATGAGTTATCACAATATTGTACTCTTGTAACATCAAACTCCAATTTAACAATCTTCTGTTTTTGTTTTTCATCTTACTCAGAAAAACTAACGGATTATGATCAGTGTAAACATTAAGTGGTTTTTGAGTTGTACCAACATATACCTCAAAATATTCCAAAGCCATAACAAGAGATAACAATTCTTTATCTATTGTTGAATAGTTTCTTTGATGCTTATTAAATTTCTTAGAAAAGTAAGCTACTGGATGATCAACCTCATCACCCTCATTCCTTTGCATCAATACTGCTCCCGCAGCTTCATCACTAGCATCCACAGCTAATGAAAAAGGTTTTTCAAAGTCAGGTGCCTGAAGCACAGGTTGTTCACATATCATTGTTTTCAATTTTTCAAATGCTTCCTGACAAAACACTGTCCATACAAACTTCACATTCTTCTGCAGAAGGTTAGTTAATGGAAGGGCAACATTAGCAAAATTCTTACAAAATTTTCGATAATATCCTACCATTCCCAAAAACCTTCTGAGAGTTTTTTTCCCCGTCGGAGTGGGAATTTCCAAAATTGCCTGAACTTTTGCCTGAACAGGAGCTACCTTACCTTGACCCACAACATAACCAAGGTAAGTCACAGTAGCATGTCCAAATTCACTCTTGGCTAAATTAATAGTCAAGTTAGCTTTTGAAAGCTTTTCAAACAATTTCTCCACCGCAATAATGTGTGCTTCCCAAGTATCATTTCCTGTCACTAAATCATCAATATAAGCATCAGTATCTTTCAAACCCTGAATCACAGAATTAATCATCCTCTGAAAAGTACCTGGCGCATTCTTCATCCCAAATGGAAGAACATTATACTCATATAACCCAGATGGAGTTACAAATGAAGAAATCTCTCTACCTCTGTCCGTTAATGGAACACACCAATACCCTTTCAATAAATCAATCTTTGTAAGGAACTTTGCTTTCCCAACTCTATCTACACAATCATCTACTCTAGGAATTGGATATGCATCTGTCTTCGTTACAGCATTCACCTTTCTATAATCCGTACAAAACCTAATACTACCATCAGGTTTTGGCACCATAACACATGGCGAACTCCAACTCGAGTTAGAATGTCTAATAATATCATTCTCTAACATGTATTCAATTTCTTTCTCAGCAAGTTCACATTTTTCCATGTTCATTCTATATGGATGTTGTTTAATAGGTTTGGCATCTCCAACATCTACATCATGTGAAGCTATAGTAGTCCTTCTCGGAACATCTGGAAACAAATCCTTATACTTAAAAATCAATTCCTTCATCTGTTGTTTCTGCTCTAGCTGTAAATGTGCTAATTTCTCATCCATATTTTCCAAAATAGTCGAATTAGGTAACCTAACAGAAACAATGTTAGATTTAGAATGAAAGTCAGATGAATCATCTATCATGTCCCCAGTTAAATCCAACTCATTCTCACTAACCACAACAGTCACAGTATCAGATTGTTTCTCAAAATATGGTTTAATCATTTTTATGTGGCAAAGTTGTGTTGACCTTCTACGATCTGGAGTTTTTATTACATAATCCACATCATTAACTCTAGACACAATTTCATAAGGTCCATGAAATCTTCATTTTCTCCTGAGCCAACTTCAAATTTTCCTTGGCTAAGCTACAAGCTTTATGTAACCTGTCTTTAAATTTCAAAACATAGTCCAACAAATTAGTATGCACTTCCTTACTAATCCACTGTTCCTTCAATAAAGCTAAAGGTCCTCTAACTCTATGTCCAAACACAAGTTCAAATGGACTAAAACCTAAAGATTCCTGTACCGATTCCCTTACTGCAAATAAAAGTAAGTTTATACTCTCATCCCAGTCACTTTCATTCTCCACACAATATGTCCTAATCATATTCTTGAGAGTAGAATGAAACCTCTCCAAGGCACCTTGCGATTCTGGATGGTATGCAGACGAAGTAATTTGCTTAGCTCCCAATTTATAAACCATCTGTTGAAACAATCCAGACATAAAATTACTACCTTGATCAGTTTGTATTTCCTTAGGCAATCCAAAATAAGTAAAGAATTTTATAAGAGCCTTCGTCACAGTTTTAGCTTTTATATTCCTAAGTGGTACTGCCTCTGGAAACCTAGACGAAGTACACATGATAGTCAACAAATACTGATAACCAGTTTTTGTCTTTGGTAATGGACCAACACAATCTACAATAACTTTAGAAAACGGTTCACCAAATGCTGGAATAGGTTGTAATGAAGCTACTGGTGTAACCTGATTTGGTTTACCCACAATTTGACAAGTATGGCACGTCTTACAAAACATCGCCACATCTTTTCTTAAACCAGGCCAGTAAAAATGTTTTAAAATCTTGTCCACAGTTTTCCTTACCCCTTGATGTCCACCTAAAGGCACACTATGAGCTAAAGTCAAAATCTCATTCCGATAAACTTTAGGAACAACCACCTGATAAACAACATTCCATTCCTCACTTGCAGGAATTGTAGGCGACCTCCACTTCCTCATCAACACTCCTTTTTCCAAATAATATCCTACTGACACCTTCTCAATTTCACTACCTAGTAAAGCTTGCTCCCTTAATTTTACAATCTCAGGATCTCTATTCTGCTCTGCTATCATCTCCTTCCGAGACAGAGATAACTCTTCATAGTCAGACTTACTCCCAGAATCTTGTTCAAACAACGAAGGTAAGAAAGTCTCTGACACATCCTCAAAACTCGAATCCCGAGTTGAACAGTCATGAGTAACAACCTCATTCTGCACATCAATTTTTTTAGCCATCGCTCTAGTCACAACACAAGAAGAATCTGTGTTAGAATTCACCTCAGGTACCTCTGATTCCACTGTTAAATGCACTTCAGGAAAAACTTGTCCACCTGCCAAGTCATTACCTAACAATAAAGAAATACCCTTCACGGGTAAGCTATGCTGTAATCCTGCCTTAACAAATCCTGTAACTAACCCTGACTTTAAATTTACTTCATGTAAATGTACAGGCATAAAATCACTTCCAACACCTCTTATGTAATTTACCTCACCAGTATCACTCTCTTCATTAAACTTCAACACACTATCTAACATCAGTGATTGAGAAGCTCCAGTATCCCTAAGAATCTTTATTGGCACCAGAGTAGATCCTCCTTTCAAGGATACAAACCCTTCAGTTATAAAATGATCATATCCCTTTCTAACTTTGTCAGACTCTAACAAATCCTCATTTGTGTTTACCAAACCCTGTAACTTTACAGGTGCTTCAGTATGTTGCACACAAGCATCCGGAACTGCTTCCTTCTCTTTCTTTTTCAATTTGAAACAGTTAGCTATTACATGGCCAGGCTTCTTACAATAGTTACAAATAAGACCAAACTGTCTTCCCTTCACAGGTTTTCCTTCCTCCTTACCTCTCTCATTAACCTCTAATTTAATTTCTGATTTACCTTGAGTCTCCATATTATTTTTCCTCTTAAAAATTCTACCCTGAGGAAATTTATTCTTATGGATTAAAACATACTCATCAGCTAATCTAGCACAGTCCTGCAATTTATCAGTATCCCTCTCATTTAAGTAGGTCCTTACTTCAACAGGAATGCTTCTTTTAAATTCCTCCATTAAAATCAGCTCTTTCAATGTCTCATAGTCCCCATTTACATTTTTAGAAGAAACCCATCTCTCAAAACACATAGCTTTATCATAGGCAAATTCCACATAAGTCTTTTCCACAGACTTTTTCAAACTCCTGAATCTTTCCCTATACGCTTCTGGGACCAATTCATACGATTTGAGAATATTTTCTTTCACAATATCATAATCTAATGCTTGCGCAGCAGTTAAAGCTGTGTAAACCTGTTGTGCCTTGCCTTTGATTACACTCTGTAATAACACTGACCATTTATCTTTCGGCCACTCTGACATCCGAGCAATAGTTTCAAAATGTTGAAAATATCTCTCCACTTCTGTTTCACTAAATGGAGGGACCAATTTAATTTCTTGGCTAGCAACAAACGGTTTTCTAGAATCAGAAGACTGATTCTCAGACCTTAAATTCACCATTGCATATTCAAATTCTCTTTCCTTTTGCTCAATTTCCAATTTACACCTTTCTAACTCTGCTTTACTTTGTTCCAACCTCATTTGTTCAATTTGCAACTGCATCTCCAGATTACTTATTGGAAACGATTCTAAAATCGATTCTTCAAAATGACCCGAAGCCACAAAATGTGATGCGATCTTTCTCTGTATAACAGCTTTTGATGTAGTTGGCAAAATCCCTTTAAGATGCAACCGAATAGCAATTTCAGAGACTTCAGTTTTTTTCGCCTTCGCTAATAAATCCGCGTCTGGCGAATCCAGAAACTCATCAATATTCATCGTTGCCGAATACCACTCACAAGCCAAACAAACAAAAAAAAATCGAGCAATCCCCGTTACCAAAACACCGATTCAAAATTCAAAAACCTGTTTAAACTCAAATAATTCAATTCCGAACGTAGCCCCCATAATTATGTTACGTATTCGGGCAACAATAATATAGATGAGTTAGGCAAGGGGTTTTATAACGAATAACACGTTTATTAAACACTGATAACAAACCCCCTTCAAATGTAAACAAACCCAAACAATGATCCGAGCTCAGCTGCTGACAGCTGGTCAGACAGTTCTTAATAGCTTTGCAGTCTCAAACAGTCTTTAAAGTAGTATTGAAAAAAACAGTTCTCCAAAGCGAATTGCCGAATGAAAACAGTTCAAAGAACGATATGCCGACAGTTCAAAAGCTCACGGTACTTTTAAAAGGAGAGACTTTTTAAAGCGATGTAAATTCTCTTCCACGTCGATGTCCTTCGATTCCCAGCGTCGAACTCCCACGTCGAATCTTATTAAATATAGCAGCTTAAAGTGACTGACCTCTCTTCCACAATATTCTCAATCTCCCGCTTTTTCCAGCGGAGACTATCGTGAGAATAGTAAACGAAATCCTTCCGAATGAGGATCACACAAGGTCGAAGTCAATCCATCGAAAATCGATTTTTCTTGATCTCCATTTTCCAAACTTCTCTTCACTCTCCATTAGCAAAGAAACCGTTGCCTCTGACCTTTTAAACTTTTGGCATTAACAAAACTTCATTTTTAACTAAACTGCGTCATCACATTAAATCACACAGTAACATGAAGTCATCTTGGCAAATCCAGCCACGAACTGCCCCACCTGACAGGGTTGGTCTTCCTTTTATACCCTGTAGAAAAAACCTGTCACATGACCTCTACTGGCGGGAAAATGACATCACTCCACCATTACCTCATGTCCAGTATAACTTCAACCCCAGTCACGTGACAAGGGTACCACTGTCACGTGTCACGGGTACGTAACAGCAGTAAGATTAACCATTTAATGTTCACTCTTCCACATTAACGTATGGTGAAAACTGTTGATAAAACAATGCAAAATATATACAGTATTTGTTCCCTTCTTGGCATCACATTTACATCATAAATACTTGTAAAAGTAAAACTACAACAAACCATATTACATTAACGTACAACATACAGTCAGAATCTACCAACGCCATTAACTGGTTTTCAATAAACTTCACACAAACTATCCAACAACGCTTTCAATAGCTCAAGAAAATAAACTTTATCAACCGTCATTACTTTTAACAGAATCAGCGTTAACATTTTTACTTCAACATATCTATTATCTTATGAACTTACGGCGTTGCTTCTATGATGTTTCTTAGTGCGCAGAATGAAAGCTTTTCTCGCGGTGATCCTGCACACATAAGCCCCCTCCTTCCCGTTTCTCCAAACCGGTATTTTCCCACAAGACGAGGCGAAACAGGGTGTAACGTCATCACATACCACAATACATCACAGACAATGAATTTACTTCCAGCAACCTTAACTTTAACTAGGAATTACAAACGAATTACTAAAGCGACAACGTAATAAAGCTAAACGAATGCCTTAAGGGCAACACAAGCAGTAAAACAAACATAAGTAGTAATTACGCTTACTAAATTCTGAACATGAAGTTTCCAGTCTGACGTACAGTGTATTATTGGCCTGAAAGACCATGAAGAGAAAGAAATGTTGCTATATCTACAGTTCTGGTCACTTTACTATAGTAATTATATGGTAATTAAAGGGGGATGCAAAAGCCATTAACTAGATATTCTTGAAAAGCAGGCCGGATGTCCAAAATATAGACTGCATAACCCCAGACATTCTTTTTCACTTGATGCTGGAGGCAGAAGAAAGAACTGGGGAGGTTTATAAGAATATAAATTACATACTTACGATAGAACGCTGAATCATTTTGTCCCACTGAAGACCTCTATGCGGTGGTTTAAAGTGTGTGAGGCGAGAACGTCAGAGCAGATCAAATGAGAGATTTTTACACAGAGGATGTTGCATGGATTTAGGTGTTGATACGAACTGAACGACCGGGGAGCTGAAGCTAGCACGTAATAACATACCGTTCAAATTAAGTTTCATTGTTAATATGGAAACCGAAATCTTGAAAGGATGTTCGATGAACACAGGTAAAATGAAATTCCGATTATTGGGACAACAAACAGAACGAATATGGGAACTGAAAGTCCATGGTTCTGTAATAACCAATACTGTGATGTAGTACTCAATATAGCAGGTAGATATATAAAAATAAGAAAATTAAACCATGTTCCACATTGTCACAGGTTGAGGTATGTTGAGTGGGCCTGTGCATTTTAATAGTCCTGGCCAATCCATTATTAGGCCTGTTCAATTTTTCAAACGATTTCTGCTCACATTTTCCGAGTCACAATTCTGTTTGCAATATTTGTTTATCTGACACAGATTTAGCCTGTTTCAGTGTGGACTCTATATCACACTGGACAAGATTCATTTTTCGAAAATGTTGCTTGCTAGAATTTTATTTAGTTCGTTTACATTAGACAGCTGGAAGCTGAACACAAATGAAACCACTTCGTTTCCTTGGCTGCATATATGGAAAGACACTCTGCTGTCCAGCCAAACTCGTAAGATTGAGACACACTCCAATTTCAAACACCGGCTTGTGAGGATGCTGTGCAATTTGCTACCCTGAAACAAATTGGTGCCACAAAAAGACAGACAGACCCCAGCATATGAATGAAAGAATTATATGAATGAGTTTCAACTTAACTAAAGGGGTGGTAAAGAAAATCAAAAAGAATCGTACCCTTTTTAATTAAACAGACAAATGTGCGCAATTTGGAGTTCTGCGTTTCACTATGTTCACCGATCCTCAATCGATCATTGCACCTGGCATCATCGAATCATGGTTCCGTTACGGTTATTTTCGTATCGAGCTGTTCTCTCCAGAGTCTTCTGTCTCCACCTACCGGCGAACCAAATCCCTGGGCCCAACGCTGGTGTCCCTCACCAGAAAAACTTCCCCTCAGTACTATCATACTAATCGTGTGTCACACATTCCTGTTCACCCCTTATCACCAACAATAAAAGAAAACAGGCTGAAAGCAGAACAGATTGTTCTTACTAAACTGCCAAATGAAATGCATACAGCATAACTGATAAAAATGCACCTGCGCATTCCACTGTTCCCCCAACAATATGCCCATGTCTTCATGACTTTGAAATAATTTGACATTGCATCATTAATAACACCATTTTAAAAGGAATTTTAAAATCGGCCAAAACCTCCAGCACATTTGTAAATGTAGTGACATATCATACAAGGAGGATTTTCGTAACACTCTGTTCGAACGGGGCTACATAGGACAGACTATCTGGGTGTCTTCTGACTCTTTCAGACCTCATTCTCCCATCATCTACTTCTCTTTGCGACAGTCTTTGGATACTTCTGCTCTACCTGCCGAGGCTTCTCACGATCCATTACACTGGAAAACAAAGATTTTGCTTCCTGAATCCCTTTCGGTGAATCAAATGAATTTTGGGCTGCTGATCATGGAAATCATCATGAAAGTTCGCTATCATGCACCATTTTTAATAAACATGTTTATTATTTCGATACATAATTCAAGTCAATTAAAATGTTGCCTACAATGTAATCTTGAAAGCTTCCTACTTTGTTCATGCAAGCTTGGGTCTGCTTAGGCGGCACAGCTGCTTCATGGCAGTAAAGGTTTTAGTAATAATTATTAGGTTGAGGACTGTAAGGGTGGAATTTACTATCACTAGTAACCTTTCCATGAAGGGCTTTGACATTTCAGACAGATGTTTGCCAGAATAACTGATTTTTGTTAGTCCACAAATCAAACAATTCATAAAAGGCAGGCAGTTTGAAGAACTTCTAGTGGGACCGGAGAACATCACAGGGAAGTCATTGAAGGAAGTTGTTGAAATATCCTCGGCATCTACAGAGCACCAAACTACATTCAGCTGGTTGAAAGCATGCTTCAAACATTTAAAACCTTGAAATGCCATATGCCACTGAAGAGTATTTTTATGTATTTTAATTTCGGCTTATTCCCTGCAAATCTTGGTGCTGTTAGTGACGAGCATAGTGAAAGGTTTCACCAGGACATTGCGGTCATTGAGAAAAGATACAAGGGCATCTGGAATCCATCAGTGCTGGCGAATTATTGTTGGACATTTAAGCGAGAAGCTTCAAGCACTGAGTACAACTGAAATTCATTTCTTTTTAACTTAGTTAAATTGTTTCAAAGCATCAGCACCTTTATGCAATTAAAGCATTAAAAGTTACTTTGTCGTTTCTCCAAATTCCTGTGTGACACAAATAGTGTTAAATCATATTTGTGTTCATCTTCAAGTATTCTATCATTAACAAAAAAATCTGAGGAAGCAACACTTTTGAAAAATAATTGTTTTCCGATATTATTTGTGCCTACCGCTCAGCTACATTTTCAATTACTTTAGAGCCCAACTGGATTGCATTGTAGAGCTGCAAACCTGTCTGTCCGCTGCTGATGCACACCATTTCAAATTCTTCGGCGTGAGAAATGTTAGTACTCTTCCTCAATTACTGCGGAGTTATCAAAAGGCAGCATATACCATACCATCATTTCTTCATCCTTGAGTCCGTATAGCAGTTTGGAGGGGGTGGGGAGGGCGGTGTAATCCTTTATGCTGGTGGGTCTTCATTCCACCATGTCGCCGCAGACTCAACTCTCTAGCTATAGGGTCTAAGTCAGGCTCTGGGTGAGTTTACACGTCTTGTCATGCCTCTTCAAATTTTCGAATCCCGTCTCGCTCCAAAAGGCTCCGAAGGGCTAAGATAATATTTATCGCCCGCTCCTTTAGTCATCGTCCCTTTTGTCCCCGAGGGAGGGTAATTGAACACAAGCTTCTTTACAGGGTGACTCATTTTACAGTAGTTATTGACCACCTTGCGATAGCATCTGCAGAATGCAAGGAACGAAGGCAGGACGCTCTCATTCTGTGGTCTTGGCTAGCAGGTTACCGCCTTTATCTTAGATATATCCAAAGCTACTGCTTCCCGAGAGAGAAAGGGCCCCACAGTGTTGACAGAAATAACACCTTAATTTTGAAAACTGGCAATTCAAATTAAAAGTTCATCAAACAAATTATGTAATCTAGGTTCTACAGCTAAGTGAAAAAAATGATTAGTTTTTTTTCATGCTGCCCAGTTTAGTATGACGTTCTTTGCTGTGATGCACTCCGGGAGGATAGTAACTGAGGCAGCCAAATATATACAATATCAACAGAATGTTTTGAGGTTAGAGGACGCCATATCAACTGACTATAGCAAGGGCTTTAAGATGAGAGAACCAGATAGATGCGACAGCTCGATATGCTAATAGTATAGTTAAAGGAATCAATCTATACTTTTCTGAGGAATTCCTCTTTGTACATTTCACAGTTGTGCCCATTCAGTAGTCAAACAAAGATATCGAAAGTAATTTTTGTTTACAGTTGGCAGAGCATGTGTGTGAAGAAGATGTAAATTGTAGGTCTGAACTGGTCAGTTCCTTAGAGCTAGTTTGGAAAGCGTTAAATAGTCGTATGAACTTTCAACGACTGGCACATTTGCAAATACTTCCTAGGATTGAAAAAAAAATATCCTCAGTTTTCTGCTTGTTTGGAATGTAGCAGCTCCATAAGAAGAGGACATTATTAACTCCGCCGAATGTGTGTCAGTACACAGAGGATAAAGCTGAAATGTCGACAATTATGTAAAGAGACCTGAGAATACAAAACAACTGGAACCAACTGAAACTATTTTCTGTTTGTTTCTTAAAATTTACAGAGTTTCCTGTCCTGTCCAGCTCAATCTATCTAAATTCATAAGTACTGACATTTGTTTCAATTTACACTAGATGAACGCAAAGACCAGATTTACGGGAGAAAAGTGCTTCCTCAACTGTGAGCGTTTTACTTCTCTGCAGTTAATGAGGGAAATTGCTTATTTTCATTTCATTTTACAATTATAAAAGAGGGAATCGCTGAGAACACCGATCTGGCGAGGGAGCGTCAGCGAAAATCGGAAAACAAACAGTCCTAGAAAAGGAATATCTTAAGATGTGATGCCACTGGTGGATATATCTTCTTTGCTCCTGGCGATGTTACATGAAATTCTATGCCTTCTTCACGTCATAACCGCCTATGCACAGTCAATCACCGCTTCCATCCGCGAAATTAATTGCTAAGTTATTTAGAGGAACGCTACATAGGCTGCATCTGAACAGGTCAAAATGTCGTGCGCCGTGCTGCTTGCTCATGTCTGCGTTTCAAATCAATTCTGTCGTCTCCACGTTCTGCAAGAAATCCACGTCAGAGGACAGAAAAGATTGTTATTGCATCTTTTGCTGCACTACGGCTTCGTTACCCTCCGATGTAGGTCTGCTCGCATTCTCTGCCTCGATGAGCAATCGCAATTTGTTAACAGACTTCTCAACAAGAATTGCAGACTGCCCCGTATTCCTCGCCTTTGAGTGGCGCTGCGCTGTTGATGTCAGCTCACAAGGTACCTGATTTGTTTGTTCTGCGATCAGCTCGACAACATTTCATTTCCTGCAATGCGTCTGAACGCTTTATCTTAGAGATTCAGCACCGTGCGTTGCCTGTTCTGATTGGTCGCTTTGCCGAAGGTACGTGTTTTTCTCCTCTGGCAAAGAGCCTCCACTCTATGGTCACGAGAGTACAGACTCAAACAGAGTGATTATGAAGAACTGTCTTACTCCGCTCCTCATTATTGCCGTTCTTCTGGGTAAGATGATCCTTCTCTGTAATATTCCAGAGATCCCTAATTCTCTGTAAATACGTTTTATTTTCTATTTATGTAACCGTAGTGTTCGAAGTAAAGTTTATGATCTATTATCTATTTTACTGCTAGACAGGAGCCTTCAAGACTCAGTGGAACAGTCAGTGGATTCAATGACGTTCGATGAAGAAAGTAATATTACACTAAACTGCACTTTACAAACAAGTGCTGCATTCCCGAATGTTTTCTGGTACTGGCAGCACCCCGGACAGCGACCACAGTATTTGATTCGGATCATCAGAGGGACAGTAAACCGAAATGAAGATGTAACCGACCGATTATCTGCTTCCTATGATAACAGTAAAAAGTATTCCGAACTCTCGATTAGGAACGCCATTATCTCTGACTCAGCCATGTACCTCTGCGCGATGAGCACACAGTGCTGTAAAAACTCAACTATCTCGAACAAAAACCCACTTTCACAACTTCCTCGAGATATCGATAGAGGGCGAACAAATCAAGGGGAACATAAATTCTAACTGATGTGTAAAGGCTTTGTCCAATAATACCATATGATTTTCTAGCGAGGTTCAACTCCAGTAACATATTCACTTGGCATTTGCAATGGTTGTTTTTGATCTTCGATGGCTATAACTCTGATCAAAGCCACTTCATCTTTAGGGATTACTACCTGTTCCTTAGTTGGCGAACTCATTAAACGAAAGACGGCTGGAAAGACAATGTGCATCAGAACTTTAGCGTCTGGAGACTTGATTCAATGGGTTCATAATATCGAGTGTCCTGCACGAAGGCTCGAACATTATCTTATATATTTATGTATATTTTTGTGGTTTGGTCGTTTTAACTGTGCTCACATCAAAATTTAATTACGCGACCCCTGTGCTGTTTAATGTCATGGAATATTCAGCCACAAATCCTACGTTACCACTGTCGTCAATAACAATTAATTGATATTGTGAATGGAGTGGCCGAAGAATAGATCAGATGTTGGAGAAAGACGTGCTCAGATTCTGATCAGACAAGACTTACCAGCAATATCACAAAGGAGCCACCGTTTGGCGTTCTCACATAGCAAAAACATATATCGCTGTGTTTTTCAGTCAACGTTTTCAGCGCACACCTCTGATATGTTTTATAAGCAGACTGACTCCCATCGCTATCTTAACTATACTTCCCCAAACTTTCACTGGTAAACATTATCACCCTTTGGCATTGTTGCTCTTTTCCCTCCACATCCGTCCTTTGAATCATGCTGTTAATAAAGAAAAAAAAAAACACCTGAGACGTTCTCATTCACTGAAGTACAGGGGTTTCCTTCCTCTAAAATCAACACTGCCATCACACTCATCTACTCAGTTTCCCATCGTCCAAACGCCGTGAGAGGGATAAAGTTCTCATTTTACTTTTCAGGCTCAACGAGCACATCAATCCATGGAGCTTCAACTATTGTCAATGAATCGTTCTTAAAACCTTGGTGAGTTGTTACTTCACTCTAATAATCGGGACTATCGTTAGAGAGAACGACTATTCACTATGCGGAACTTTCTCTCCACCTTACCGACTTTTTTTTCCATTTTCTGCAGCGATCGCGCAACTGTACACAGATCACGATGCTGCATCTTATCCCTGCAAATGGAATATGTAATTTGTCCATTCAGTTCGTCGCTCATCGCCAGTCAAGGCCTAAAAACTCTTTCTAAATGAGGCAGTAGTTTACCTGCCTGTCTTTCGAGCGCACCAACTTTATCTGACGTTCCAGGCGAGATCTAGACTGCAACAACTAAAGCTAGGTTGGGGAGCGCTTCGTCGGGCCTCTTCCCCTTGTAGCCCAAAACAATGTTCAAAGTTCAAAGTAAATTTACTATGGACGTATATATATATATATATATATCGACGTACATATATAATACTGTGACATCATGTTAATGTGAGCATACTCAGGAACTACAGTAACTGAAGCAGAGTTATTGAAATATGACACACAACTGTGCAGACTAATAATAATAATAATAATAATAATAATAATAATAATAATAAATGAATTGATATTGAGCGCATGAAATGAGTAAGTCCTTTAAAATGAGTCGATAGTTTGGGAAAACGGTTAACAGACGTGCAAATTAATTTTTCTTCTTCAACAGCCTGATGTTTGTGTGCAAAGACATTTTTCTTACACTAAAAACGTCAGTCTTAAGCTTCATATACAAAGTTTGTACGTTCTCCCTGATAGCGACACCGAGTAGGGTGCATGACCTGGGTGGTGGGGGTCCATGATGATGGATGCTGCTTTCATGGGGCAACGATCTGGGTAGATATGCTCATAGATGTGGAACGCTTTATCCCTGATGGACTTCGATGTATCAAGCACTGTTCATAGGATGTTCTGTTCAAAGACATTGCTGTTTCCATACCCGTCTGTTATGAGTGATGAAGCAAACCAACATAATTTTCTTTAGAAACGCGTCAATGTCTTAGTTGCAGATCGAATCTTCGAACACTCTAGAGGAAGTAGAGGTGGTGCTGCGCCTTCTTTGTAATTGTACAATACAGGCCATCTAGGGATTTAACGTTGGTGAACTTCTGTAACTCAGATTCCCCTGATAAAGTCTGGTACACGTAACTCAGTTTTTTTTTTCGTCTTGAAATCAGCGATCATCCCCTTGGTCATGTTCACATTGAATAAGACAGTATTATCGTGATGCCACTGGGGCAGATTTCAATCTCCCTCCTCTATGTTGATTCGTCAACACCTTTGCGTCAGCAAACGATATTGTCAGCAAAGGCAAATATGGTATTTAAACTGATGTTAGCCACATAGTCATAAGTATAAAGTCAGTAGAGTAAAGGGGCAAATCTCATAGACCATTGGTGCAACTGTTTTGATGAAGATTCTGGATGAGATTTTGTTGCCAATCCGAACAGTCAGGGTCGGCAAGTGTGGAAATCAAACATTCAATTTCACAAGGAAGAACTGAGGCCTTGAAAGGTATTCATTGGTTTGGCGGAGTTGATAGCATTAAATGCCGAGATGTATATATTTTTGATGTTCGGATGTTCCAACTTTGAGTGAACAGCCAAGAATAGGATATCAAGGTGATCACAAATACTACTAATAATTCCTCTTCTCAGAATGATTTATTGGTTCTGTCCTCCTCTACGGCCTAGGTGAGGGTCCTCTGAGTTTCGAGGAGCAACACTACATGTTCCGCCTGGGTACCCTCCGACCAGATGGCATGGATTTGATTTATCCAACTGTCGGTAATTCATCGCCAGTCGGATGCAAACCAAGTTTTGGTGCTACAATAGAATGTACTTCACGTATTTGGAAAGTAAGAAGAATGCAAGCATAGAGATCGTTATATTAATTATGGACAAAAAGGACATATTCTTCTCCATTTCCTGAAAAATATCTAGTTAATGTATTTCAAAACTGTTATTAACTCTGCCATTGTGCAATCAATTCATACATCTTCCGTTCCCATTTTCATAATGGTTGGTTCAGTGAGCAAGCACAGACTTCTCTTGGAAATTTACCGTGTCTACCAGCTCAAGTGATGACTGATATTTCTGTTCCATTTATTACCACTTCCAACGACCCAGGCTAACCCAACAGCCCTAATCAGGTCACAATTTTAAAAAGTCTAATTAACCTATGCAGTAGTATGCTTTTGCACTACGGGAGGAAACAAACCCACCAAGAGAAAATCTATACAGTCACGGCGAGGTCCTACAGGCACCTCATAGACAGAGTGGAAATTGAACCGAGGTCCCTGATACTTAAAGGTCATCAAGCTGCCCAATTTACAGAGTCTCAGTATAAATTATGACTAATGAAATAGAGACTTAGCTCTACGTGTTACAGTCTACTTCACCTCATCCATGCCAGGGGCCATGTTACACTGTAGTTACATTGGTCTTTTAACAAACAAAATTGACTGTACCTTGTATAAAACCGGACAAAGTCAGATGTCAGAGAAATCTCCACCGTATACAGACTGTGCCACCTGCAGCAATGTTCCATCTCCAAGGTACGTTAAAGAACAGACACATTAATCAATGCGTAAATATATGGAGACATTTCCTGACTCAAACAATTCAAACAGAAGACGGCGCTCCTTCTGCAATTAGACGTTGGAATTTTGAGTTGTTGAATTACTTTGAAATGCTGTATTATTAGACTGGTACGCAGTCCAAGCTGTTTACAGAAAAGTTGTTTGTGTCCTCTGAAAGGAATTTACATGCTCGCATAACAACGTTCCTATGATTATCCTGCATCCAATGAGATTCTGTCATCGAACTGAACATTCCAATCCAATATTGATATTTCGCCCACAGAAATGTGATGAATATTTAACGGACTCTAAGAATAATTTAACATGTCCATCTTACATATTGCACCATTTATTTTCTTTCATCTATTTGAATTTTACAATTGTCCCAATATATCTGTCACTACCATCACACCTGAAAGGTCATTCTGCATGTAAGAACACAATTCCGACGCGCATCACTATATATTATTCTTATCAACTTAAATTATGACCCCTGTTATTCTTTCTGACCGCCTCAAGAACAAATCTCTCATTAACCAATTGATTCATAAATGTTGTGGTACTCCATCAAGTCACCGTCATTCACTTCAACTAGTAAGTGCCTCGCTTTCTTGAATGAGAATCTCTTTCGTCAAAGCAACATCAGAGTCAATCTAATGCTCATTTCTAATGCTCTTACATTCCGAAGAACAGTCAACCAGAATTGAACAATATTCCATATGTGACCTAATTACGGTTTTTTAAAGACTAAACGTTATCTGGGAGCATCAACTGGATCCTGCGACTTGCTAAAGCCCAGTGCAACATTAGTTATCTTAACAATCCTCTAAACTTGCGCGGTTAATTTGATTGATAAATAGATATGGAACTTAAAGTCCTTCCATTCCCCCATATTGCTAAGAATCTTTCTATTTACAGTCCTTCTACCTGCAGAGGACCAACTAAGGGCCAGAAAAGACGCTGAGATGCGGGGTCTTGAGCAAATTAATCAATTGATTGATCAGCAATTCTGGGCAGAGGTTATTTATATCACTGTGCTACGCTTCTGCCTGTATGTCCTCAATCCATGGTCGGTTTGGTTCTTGAAAGCCTTCTGTTCTTGAGAAAGATTCCACAACTGGGACAGGAACACTCTCCCACCCTGGCCCTTCATGCGGACGTCGACAGAACGCATCAGCATCAATGTCCCTACTTTACCGCCGGTATTTCAGGCTGAAATCTTAGGCATCCAATTTCGCATAAGTGAAAGTATACGTTAAGTGTTTGTTGTGAGTACTCACCTCATACTTGGCACCATTGAATTAGTCACTTATGTTATGCACCGCAGCTCATTTCAATGCCAGGAAATCCAATTTGTGCGTTGGATTTGTTTTTACTCTCAGAGTGTGACATATTCCGACTGACAAATGCGGCAGGTCTCAACCCTGTGGCCTAATACTGAACTTAAGCACTCTCTGCTGCATCGTATGCAGTACATCCGACAATCGGGAGTCTGCAAACGTCAGCCCAGGCGTATTGGTCAGCAGCTCTTTCAGCGACTGAAATGCCTCTTCACATTTCACAACCCATCACCCTCCAAAATGCTCCGAAGGACGAAGGTAATATTTACCATACACTCGTTTTCTCATTCTATTTTTTGTCCCCGAGGGAGGGAAACGCACTGAAGTTGATTGACAGGGTAACTTACTTCCAAGTATTCCTTCATGAACCTCTGATGATCCTTCATGAACCTCACTGTTGAGATCTTGACTAGCGGTTCACCGCCACTGTTTTAGATGGATCAAATGCTACTCTATCCCTAGAGACTATGTGCTCAACAGATGTAACAGACGTATCATCTTAACATTGAAAACTGCCATTTCAAATGAACAGTCCATCAGAATGAAATTGCTTTAATCACGTTTCAGTAGCTATGTAGAAAAAGATAAGCTTTTATTCATGTTGCCCAAAGTAATACGACATTCTTTGCTGTGATGCAATGCCGATGGATAGGAACCGGGACAGCCAAATATAGACAATATCAACGGAGTGTTTCGAGGTTAGAAGGCACCATATCCCTTACTCTAGCCAGGGCTTTAAGATGAGAGTATCGGAAAATGGAATAGCTGGATATGCTAATATTATACTTATAGGGTTCATATTGTAAGTTTCTGATGAATTACTCCTTGTTTATCATGTAATTTTGTCAGGTGTACTCACTGGATTCTAAGCATGTTAAGCCGAGAGGGTGGGGGCTGGTATGGGGACAAGCTCCCACTACCTAAAAGTGCTCCTCACGGCATGCGCCTCAAATCGCCTCTGACAAGCAAGTCCAACTCCTAGGCATCTCGGGTGGCTTAGCCTCTAAGCCCGGCGGAACTGTTTCTACTGACAGAAGCCGGTTCCTAGCGCATTAAAACCAATGCTTCGGGTAGATGCAGCTCGTCAGTCTGGGAAGGCAGTCCAGCTAAGCGAGGGAAAACTCTGGTTACAAACCTCCGCAGTCTCGCGGCCATACACATTCATGGGAAAGGCTTCGAGAATAAACACTGAAGAGAAATCCGGAGCTGGAGTCCCTAAGGCAGTCCGACGTTGCCTTCAACCTCGTTCTAGTCACTCCTGCAACGACACTGGTGCCAAGCTCCATCAGGCTTTGCCCATTCCTTGGAAAATATCGGTGTCGTGGAGACTTTCAGTAGTGCACTCCAGTAGACTTTCCAGGCGCAGACACATAGTCTCGCGAGAATAAACGATGCCTCCACGCACTGAGTTGTCAAACAAATCTATAGAAATAAATTTCCGTTTACAGCTTGCAAACGGAGGTATGTGAGTTGGAAAGCCATAAATGATCGTATTCACATTCAATGACTGGCTAATTTGTAAATACCTCCTGGGATTGAAAAATGAGCTTCAGATGTCTGCCTGTTTTGTGGGCTTGTTTGGAATGTAACAGCTCCATAATGTAAAGGGATTATTCACTCAGACAAATGTCAGTGCACAGAGAATGTGGCTGAAATGCAGAATATTGCCTAAAATGACCTGGGAACAGAAAACATCTGTAAACAACAAAATCTATTTTCTGCTTAATACATAAAAATTACAAAGCTTCCTTTCCTGTTGTCTTCTATCTATCTACATTCATATTGATCTATTTCATTGTTTTCAATTTGCACAACATCAGCTGCAACATAAGTGACTGGAACCAATTACCTAAGTTCGTTAAAGGTCCATAAATGTGTACAAGGGTTGGTGCAGAAACTGAATGGTTCAAGTAAATGTTTGAACAAGTTGTTTGTTGACTCCATGTTTAGAAGATTCTAAATAGATAGATAGAGATAGATAGATAGATACTTTATTCATCCCCATGGGGAAATTCAACTTTTTTTCCAATGTCCCATACACTTGTTGTAGCAAAACTAATTACATACAATACTTAACTCAGTAAAAAATATGATATGCATCTAAATCACTATCTCAAAAAGCATTAATAATAGCTTTTAAAAAGTTCTTAAGTCCTGGCGGTAGAATTGTAAAGCCTAATGGCATTGGGGAGTATTGACCTCTTCATCCTGTCTGAGGAGCATTGCATCGATAGTAACCTGTCGCTGAAACTGCTTCTCTGTCTCTGGATGGTGCTATGTAGAGGATGTTCAGAGTTATCCATAATTGACCGTAGCCTACTCAGCGCCCTTCGTTCAGCTACCGATGTTAAACCCTCCAGTACTTTGCCCACGACAGAGGCCGCCTTCCTTACCAGCTTATTAAGACGTGAGGCGTCCCTCTTCTTAATGCTTCCTCCCCAACACGCCACCACAAAGAAGAGGGCGCTCTCCACAACTGACCTATAGAACATCTTCAGCATCTCACTACAGACATTGAATGACGTTAAATAATCTTCAATCGCAACAGAAAAAAAAACTGTGCCGCATAGTCACCAACAACTGGAATGCATTTTATTCCTTATTAAGGGATTATTTTAAGTGCAACAATCCTCTAAAATACGTATCACGACCAGAAAATTAAGCATAAGCGGGGTGCGCACTTGTGTAACCCCAATATGGTCACGATTAAAGCCTAAATCATTTGCTGTATAACTACTTACTCTGAAGCTGAGTCGTTAGGCTTGTCGTTTATGCCAAAAGTATGCAAAAGAAATAGGTGCGGATTTCTTGCAGCCCACCACGAAAACTGTTGAAACAACGTGGTACCATAGCAAAATTTCCGTCCCCCGCATCAAATGGCAATGAACTGGTGGAACGCGTGCACGACCGTGCCTAAGAGAGATATGCTTTCGAAATTCAATGATGACGAAGGATGCAGTCAGTTGTCACATGGAAGAATCTTACTGTGGGAGAAGTATCCCAAAACCAGCTGAAGCTACTGTAGTGTCGATGGCCAAGAAATCGGTACTAACTTCTAGAATAGACGGTGAGTATTTGATGACGAGAGGCCACAACAATTTTGGATAAGATTTCCTTTGCCTCGAGTTTAATAAAGAGGGAAAGGTCCAGCAGGTACCAGTAGCGCACTTATTAGCGCACCGTTCTACTGTGCCTATGACTTGTATTCAATTCCCGCCGCTGTTTGTAAAGAGATTGCTCTTTTTCCCCGGAACGTATGGGATTTCTGTCGACTGCTCTGTTGCCTAAAATCTGGCTGGATTTGGTAAGCTGATTGTTTCAATTAAACTGTAGCGTAATTTTGCTCGCATTTAATGAGTGTATTAACGGGCTGCGACCAACGAAGTGCAGAAAGGGCAAATTCCGTACTGTATTTCAAATACATAACTAATCAAACAAACAAGCACATAAGTAGATAAAAAAACGGTTTGTCCTGCAAATCATATGTTCAGTGAGAAGTCGGGATGAATTTGGATAAAAAAAAGTATATAACGATTATAGATGGCAGAAAAGTTATATTAAATGCCCAAGTTCTTTGTATTTTTACCAACCGACGAAACAGTTTAAAATGCATGCCGGGAGATTCTTCAAAACTGCATCTATTGCTGAATCCCTCTCGAGTGAAAAGGTGAAACCAAAATTCACTCTAACAACATATCCATTGTAATGCCCATTATTTGGCCATATTTGAATTGATTTCTGCACAGTTTTCACAGAGAACCTGCAGAAATGGATTGCACATTAGTTGTGCAACTCTTGTGTTGCACTCTCAAAACTCCAATTCTAGCGTGAACAATCTCTTAACAGCATGAAAGGGATGAGCTTGCAACAAGCTTTCGATTTCAAATTTCCTTTTTCATCTAAAATTCTGTATATTTCTCTACGTTGTGAATGCTGAGCATCGAATTCATAATATGAACAGAGGGATACACTGTGGACATTGCTTAATGAAACGTCATTTTTTTAACATTTCTGTAATGGTCCACAAGATACCAGATACACAATATTATTCGGAAGAAGAGTGATGCTCCAGAGGGAATATGTAATCGAAAATTAAATTTCGTCTGACTGGAAGTGAAAGAAACTGTAGATCTGTTAATCGCATTTGAATGTTGCCGAATATTCTTACACTCATTGAATCATGTTGAGTCATTTTTGCATTGTCATGATGAGACGAAGTATCTGCCAAATTGTTTAAACGCAATTACTTATTCATTTTTGGCATGCTTAGTTATTTATTCTTATCTCATTATCTACAGAACTACCTATCTAGCCGTTCGTCTGTGCTATCATCTGTTTATTTATTTTAAAAAGCTTTCTATTTCTTTATTTACTCACCATTTGTTTATGTGTTTATTCATGTATCTATTTGTGTTACCTTTTCAGTGTTGTTTATATTATTATCTGAAAATTATTTATTTATGAATGATTTATTCAAACGACGTTGTGTACAAAAGCAGAAAATGTCGGCCACAATTTATAACTCATACACGCTCCCTTTTGGACTTCTGGGGGGAAAAAAAGGAAGGTATGTTTTCGACATGGCAGATAAAAGACATTAGCATTTTACTGAGAACGAACTTGAACGTATTTTCCAGCTGATCGATAGATTATATATATATATATATATGTATATATAAAGCTGAGAAAGAAATACAAGTTTGAAGCATTTAGATGTAAATTAAATAACTGATTCTAAAACGATGGAAATTATTCATTTCTCGGTTGAGTTGAGTTTACTATGCTTTCATTTGGGACGCTGCCATTCACTGATACAAAGACGTTTTTTTTTTTTCCCGCGTGTTCGATATTTTAGCTAATAATAGATGAAGGAAGAGAAACTTCCTGTAAATTTATCCACATATTAAACTTGTTTTCCTTTTTTTGTGAGTTCTTGAGACAGAATGCCTCGTCAAAACATAAAATGAAACCGTCACGAACCCCACAGGTATTTACCGCTATAAATTATTTTTTCTGCATTTTTCACATCTGCCCGAATTTATTTCCTACCTGAGAGAAAATATGAAACCCGTGATTAAAATCGCTCCAACATTATCGTTAACAGACATTATAGGAGCGAAAACAACGAATCTCACGGTGAAAACATTCTCAAAAGGCCTGATAATATAAGATTAAGTTCAGTATATTAATTAATCTTCTGTTTATGCTGCATGGCTCTTTAACAACTTCTATTTTTAAGACCTTGATCTCCATTGCACTCTGGTCACTCATTCTGCAGTTTACATGGGTTCGTAATAGTTTGGAATGGATTATTAGGTATATGAAAAATAGCATGAACTCTTCTTCGCATGAACTCTCTGATTTGTGAAATTGAGGACGCGGTATGTTGCCTTTTTCATAGGTATACATGAAAGTGTACAGAGCTACTGACCTTTGGACGTGTTGTATTAATCGTGACCATGCAGTTTCCTTCTACGCAATCCTATTTAATGATATACAAACTCACTCCATATTACAACAACAACTCAGGTACGTGGTCCTGCGTCTGCTTTCACTGTGGTCGTCTGACAAACTCCATGACATTTACTGAGCACCTTATAGCATTCACGAAGTTCATAGAGGCAGCTGAAGAAGTAGTAAAAGAACGTGGACATAAAATTGTTTTATGCTATACCAGGTGCTGAAGTATTAGACTGAGTTCTTGGACAAACTATTTTTATTCCCACAATAGAAAGTGCGATATACAGCATTACGTTTCCTCGCAATGAGTAACTTGAAACTAAAGTAATTTGCAACATCGGGTACACAATGAATGTTAATTTATTATAAACTACCGGTAATTACTCTCAGATGTGTCATATTATTGCTATCTTATATTACCTCATTAGTTTATAATATACTAATTACCTTATATATTAAAACCACGTTGAGCAGTTCCAAGAACTGTTCTCACGTTAGGAGAATAGCTTGACCCCACTCCCTTCTATATCTATTGCTTATGTCCGAGTCTCCAACTCAGAAAAGAGGTACTTGACAAATTCGTTCAAATTAGGCGGGAAATTTGCAGATTAATCTCAACATTCTGGAAAGGAGGCACTGTTTCATGTTCTAACATCACTATCTATATAACATCCATTGATTCTGGAAAGGAGGCACTGTTTCATATTCTAACATCACTATCTACATAACAGCCATTGATTGTTTTATTGATCAGCTTGATCATCAAGAGTTTTCAGCCCTGGTTTAAGAAAGAAAAGTGCTGCATCAAAAGCGAGAATTTTGTTTGTCTGCAGTTATTGAGGTAAATTGAGTTTTTTTTTTCACTTCACATGACAATTATAAATGACGGAAACGTTGGGAACATACCGCTGGCGAGGAAACCTGCGAAAATCGAAGAATGAAGAGTCCAAGGGAGCGAATTACTTAATCTTTGTTTTCATCTGATGGAAAATATCTTCTTTGCTCCTGGCGATGTTACATGAACCAAGTGCATCCTTCACGCAAAAACAGCCAATACATAAAAAAGCACTACTTCAATACGCCTAATTAATTGGTAAGTTATTGAGAGAAAAGCTAATTTCAAAGGCTGCACGTGAACACTTTAAATACCGTGCTCGTTTCTGCTTTTCAGATCAATTCTGCCGTCTCTAATTCTGCCAGAAATCCACATCGGAGAAGACTATGGACTATTATTGCATCTTTTGCTGCACCCCCAGTTCGTTACACTCCCATTTATTCTGCTCGCACCCTCTGCATCGCTGAACAAGCGCAATGTGTTCACGATCTTCATCCACGAGAATTGCGGGATGCCCCTCATCAATTCGGCTCTGCGTGGCGCTGCAGTGTTTATTTCATCTCACAAAGTATTTGACTCCTTTGTTGTGCACTTCTGCAAACGTCTTGGCAAAATTTCACTTCCTGCACTGCGTCTGAACACCTGTTTCTATTGTGTCTTTAGAGATCCAACGCCGTGCGTTGTCTGATGTGATTGGTCGGTCTGTCCAAGGGTATGTGTATTTATCATCTGGCAACGAGTTTCCACTCTGTGTTCGCGGGAGAACAGAGTCAAACAGAGTGATTATGAAGACCTGTCTCACGCCGCTCCTCATTGTTGTGTTTCTTCTAGGTAAGATGTTCCTTCACTGTACTATTCCAGACGTCGCTATTTCTCTGTAAACAAATTTTATTTTCCATTTACGTAACCATGTTGTTCGAAGTAGAGCTTATGATTTATTATTTACTTTACTGTTAGACTGGAGCCTTCAAGACTCAGTGGAACAGTCATTGGATACAGTGACAATCGAAGAAGAAAGGAATATTACCCTAAACTGTACTTTAAAAACAAATGCTGGATTCCCGAATGTTTTCTGGTACAGGCAGCGCCCCGGGCAACGACCACAGTATCTGATTCGGATCAGCGGAGGGATAGTAAACCGAAATGAAGATGTAACCGACCGATTATCTGCTTCCTATGATAAGAGTAAAAAATATTCCGAACTCTCGATTAAGAACGCCATGATCTCTGACTCAGCCACGTACCTCTGCGCGATGGGCACACAGTGTTGAAAAAACTCCATTATCTCGAACAAAAACCCACTTTCACAGTTTCTTCGAAACTCGATAGAGGGCGAACTAATCAATGTTATCGTAAGTGCTAATTGATGTCTACAGGCTTAGTCCAATGATTTCATATGATGTCACGGCGAGCATCTGTCACCAGTGATGTATCCACCAGCATTTGCAATGCATGTTCTTGTTCTTTGATGGTTGTAACTTTAATCGCAGCCACTTAATCTTCAGTGATTCCTGTGTGTTACTTCATTTTTCTGAATATTCACCATTTCACATTGGAAGCTAACACAATCATCAGTACAGATACATGGATCTTTTAAAGGGATCCTTTGACGTAGAAAGGGACCACACTTTGCAACAAGAGAGGCGACCACGCGAGAGGCTTACCTATTTCAACGCCAGGGTCAGATTGCTTCCGACATATATAAAGTTATAGATTTCCGCAAGGCATTCGATAAGGTGCCCCATGCAAGGCTTATTGAGATAGTAAAGAGGCATGGGATCCAAGGGAACATTGATTTATGGATTCAAAACTGGCTTGCGCACAGAAGGCAAAGAGTGGTTGTCGACAGTTAATGTTCTGCATGGAGGTCGGTCACCAAATGGATGCCTCAGGGATCTATTCTGGGACCGTGATTTTTATAAATGACCTGATGAGGAAGTAGAGGGATGTGTTTGTAAGTTTGCTGATGACAAAAAGGATGGATTTGTTGTGGTTAGTGTGAAGGGCTGTCAGAGGTTACGGCGGGACATTGATAGGATGCAAAACTGGGCTGAGTATTGGCGGATGGAGTTCAACCTATATACGTGTGACGTGGTTTATTTTGGTCGGTCAAATATGATGGCAGAATATAGTATTAATGGTAAGACTCTTGGCACTGTGAAGAATCAGAGGGGTCTTGGGATCCGAGTCCATAAAACGCTCAAAGCAGCTGCGCAGGTTGACTCTGTGGTTAAGAAGATGTACGGTCTTTTGGCCTTCATCAATCGTGGAATTGAATTTAGGAGCCAAGATGTAATGTTGCAGCTACATAGGACCCTGGTCAGATCCCACTTGGAGTACTGTGCTCAGTTCTGGTCACTTCACTACAGGAAGGATGAGGAAGCTATAAAAAGGGGTGCAGAGATTTTTTTACAATTATTAGGGAGCATGCCTTATGAGAATAGATTAAGTAAACTCGACCTTTTCTCCTTGAAGCTATGTAGGATGAAAGGTGACCTGATATAGGTATATAAGATGATGAGGCATTGATCGTCTGGATAGTCGGAGGCTTTTTCCCAGGGCTGAAATGGTTGCCACAAGACGACACAGTTTTAACGTCCTGAGGAGTAGGTACAGAGGAGATGTCAGGGATAAGTTTTTTACTCAGAGAGTGGTGAGTGCGATGAATGTGCTGCCGTCAACAGTGGTGGAGGAGGATACAATCGGGTCTTTTAAGAGACATTTAGATAGTTACAAGGAGCTTGGTAAAATACAGAGCTAAAGGTAAGTCTAATAATGTCTAAATTAGGACATGTTCGGCAAAACTTTGTGAGCCAAAGGGCCTATACTGTGTTGTAGGTTTTCTATGTTTCTGAATAAACGTTAAGTCACGATCCATTGCGTTTACCGACAGTTTACGTTAGTGCTCAAACAAATAAAATGAAGTTCGCAATATATATCGACTGAGTACATCTGCAAGTCGAATCACTGTACAATTGGCAATATGAATGGTGTTTACTCTCAGAAATTAACTCACATAATTCTGAGAGTCGTTGATGTTATGCATCTTGATTGGCGGAAGCATTGTACTTGTTTTGGCTACACGTATATTAAGAGCCTCTAAATAAATTAAAATATACGTTCTAACCTATCAAGACTATTGAATGTTTAAAATGAATTCACAGCGCGTATCCACCAAAATCGTCTAAATGGATGAGCACAATCATTGTTGTTAATATCTCAGTTGAACATTAAGTACATTTTCAGATTTAAAAACCTGCAGTCTCATAAGTCCTAAAATTGTTCCTTCTGTATTCTGTCGTTCAATTGACAATTTTAAGCTGCGATGAGAAGACGCTGTTCGAGACCTTTCGGTAAACACGACAATAAATCTTCGGCTGGCAAATAACCCTATTGTCGGTACATTCCATTTTGATGAATTCGAGAATTATATAACAAGCAGCTTTTATCTTGAATGAAGGACTTTGTGCTGGAAAGCTGTTTTTTTTTGTTACTGGGAAAATAACCACAGATAATATAAACTTTATCATTCCAATCCAGAAAATAAAGGTTAAAGACCTAGCCTTTTCTCATTGTGCGAAATTAATACAGTTCATTATTTGGGCATAATGTTAATAAATCTCTTAAATTTCTATCACTTCAGTTCACTTTGTATGGCTCAGTTTATAAACAGATGTTTGTCACAGCCTCCCATTCAATAGAAGCCTCCTCCTCTAATCCAGTCATTATTGAGAAGGTTTTTGTAATTCCCACCACTTTATAAAGTGACAGAACCGCGCAGGTTTGAACATCGTAGCCGTTGCGCTCACACCTCATGTATGTTTCACCTCGTCTGAGCATTTTTATTGAGCTAATATCTAGTGTGGCTATATGCAATTGATCCACGAGGTAGAACTCAGGAAGGTGAAAGTGGACATGCATTTTGTGCATTTCTGTTCCATCAGTGTATTCTGACGGCAAAATTGGAAGCAAAAAGAAACGCCATGAAGTACCGTTTTTCGTCCACCAATATATACTCTACAAAACTCGACAAAAATTTAATTTACAAAAATTTCCTGACTTCCCTTGAAACACGAATATATGAATGTTACTATTGATGATGTAACGGTGACTTCTTTCATTGAAGCAACAGTGGCGGTCGTTGCATAAGATCCCACTATTTTAATCAGTGCATTTAACAGATAGTGGAGTCTGAACCAGATAACCAGTAGAATCATCTGCTTCCAATAATTTCCATCATCGGTTAATGCCAGGTCTCCACTACAACTTCAAAAGTGGACAGCCCATCGTGACGTACAACGCAGTGATCATAAATGGCTGATCTTCTTGTGCGCATGGTCTTCACATTTTCGTGGATAGCTTCTCCGGTGTCTATGAGGTGATAGCGGTAAATCCACGAATTATGTAGTCGCTATGTGCGTGCAACTCTTATTTTGCAGTAGCAGATAAGGTAAATTTTATAAATAGACACTGAAGGGAATTTCACTCGACCATTCCAATTGGATGATCACGCAAGTGTCCAGGAGTTTTCAATCTCCCTGGACAACAACAGCAACAGCAAAAACTACAACGACAATACAGTGAATTTTTTTTCTTTGAGGAAACACAGATGACGATTTTAATGCTGACGATTTGTGAAGAGATTACTAGAGAGTGACATAAGTTGTGAAGAATGCACCTGCATTAAAAAGTTCCTCGATGTGGTTTGTGTGTCCACAGTGTAAAGATAATTAATCCTGATACAACGAGTATGCTTCAAAATTTGTTGGAGGACAACAGGCAGTAGAGCTGAAATTTCAAAGTTTGAAGTCTTAAGATCCGGCAGCAATGATTATAGAATTGAGACAGTTAATGCGAAGAAACTTTTATTTAAGCTTAGCTCAACAACAAATGAAAAGTAAACAAACGACTAACTTAACCAGAATTAACTGTTATAAAGCAACTCGAACAGTTCTTAAAGCGATAAATGCAAAAGTCCAAATGATTAATACTGTCAATTCGGAGAAACTTTCCTGAAGTAACGAATTCCTCGACGACGTGACGTTACTGCTGATCCTAGCCAAAATATGCGTTCCCCGAAGGAATTTCGACAAAGGAAATAAATAAGGCTTAAAGAACTGACCTTTTCCTTGGCGAAGGAGAGTTGAAGTGAGTGGCAACCGGAAGATCCCGTCTGTTGTGGCGGACGGAGCGTAGGTGCTCGACGAAGCGGTCCCCCAATCTGCGTCGGGGCTCGCCGATGTAGAGGAGGCCGCACCGGGAGCACCGGATGCAATAAATTACCTCAACAGACTCACAAATGAAGTGTTTCCTCACCTAGAAGGACTGTTTCAGGCCCTGAATGGTGGTATGAGATGAGGTGTAGGGACAGGTGTAGACCTTACGATTGCAGGGATAAGAGCCAGGTGGGACATCTGTGGGGAGGGACGTGTGAACACTCACTTCAACTCTCCTTCACATTCCCATTCGGATATGTCCATACATGGCGTCCTCTACTGCCATGATGAGGCCAAACTTCGGTTGGAGGAACAACATCTCATATACCGTCTGGGTAGTCTCCAGCCCCTTGGTATGAACATCGAATTCTCCAACTTCCGGTAATTCCCTCCCTCTCCCATCCCCATCCCACCATCACTCTGTCTCCTCTTCTAGCTGCCTATCACCTCTCATGACTCTGCCTCCTTCTACCACCTATAGAGCTCTCCGCTTAGATTCCATCTTCACCTCTCCTGCCTATCCCCTCCCTGCTTCCCCTCACCCACCCCTTGTTCTTTCCGCTGATTGTTTTTTCACTCTCCCCCCTTCTTCATAGGGCCCCGTCCCCTCGTTCTTTAGCCCTGACGAAGGGTCTCAACGTTGACTGCTTCTTTCAACGGATGCTGCCCGACCTACTGAGTTCATCCAGCCTTTTTTTGTACGTATTGATTTGACCACAGCATCTACAGTGTACATTGTGTTTACTATTGCCAATACAACGCGTCTTTTTTCTGCAATCAGACGTTGGATGTTGGTATTGGTGGAGTGTTTTGAAAAGGCTAATGATTAGACTGACATGTATCATACAACAATAATATTCCTAACATTTGTCCAGCAGTAAGTGTGCATGGACCATGTGAAAACTAGTCTGCACACCCCCCCCCGACCATCACACCACCACCGTTTTCTCCCTCTCTCTCCTCTGTCCTACTCTCTATCTCTCTCACTCGCTCGCTCTCGCTATCTTTCTCTCTTGCTTTCTCGCTCCCTCTCTCGCTCTTGCTCTCTCTCTCTCTCTGTCTTTTGCTGTAAAAGGCTATTACATGCTCGCATCGCCATTAGTCTGCATAGAACAGAACATTGCAAAACAATGTTCTGCAATTTTCTTTCATACATCTGGTTAACTAAGAATTTCATAGTCGCCGCAGTATATCTGTTGCTCCCATAACACCTGACTGGTAGTTCTTCGCACCCACTAGCCTCCGTGAACAGAACTCGTTTTCTATCCATTCGATTCATGTATTTGGCATCTTGTAAAACTCCATCAATTCACCGCCGGTGCTCGTTCACTTCAAATAGAAAGGATCTCAATTGTCCATGTTTTCTTTGATAGAGAACTGACTTAGCAAGGTAACATCCCAGTAAATCTGATCCAAATCGTTCAAATTACATTTCGTTGCAAATATGGAAACTGAATTCTTGAATGGATGTTCGATAAACAGTGATAAAACGAAATTCCGAATATTGGCATAGCAGTCAGAACGAATTTCATGATAGAATATATATGATTTTTGTAATAACGAATTCTCTAATGCAGTACTCAATGTAGCACGTAGATATATAAAAACGGAAAATAACACCATGGTCCAATCTGTCACAGGGTGCGATATGTCGATTGGTCATGTGCATTTAACGTTCCTGTCCAATCTATTATTAGGTATGTTTAATTCTTAATCATGTTCTGCTCGCATTTTCCAAGTCACGATTCTGCTTACAATGTTTGTGTAACTGACGCAGATTTAGCTTGTTTGGGTGTGAACACTACATCACACTCGATAAGATTCATTTTTCGAAAGTGTTGCTTACTGGGATTTTTTTGTTTGTTTTGTTTTTTTCTGTTGTTTTGTGTTAGACCGTTTGAAGCTGAACACAAATAAAACCCTGTGGTTTCCTTGCCTGCGTAAGTGCAGAGAGGACTCTCACCGGTCCTGCCAAACTTGTAATATGGAGACGGGACTCCAATGCCATAGACTGGTCTGTGAGGATGTTGTGCAATTTGCTACACTGTAACTAAACTGTGTCACCAAAGTGACAGACAGTACCCGGTAAACGATAGAAGGAATTATATATAAAAAAAATAAAATTAACTAAAGTGATAGAAAAAATATATGAAAAGGGCCCATTTTAATTAAACTGCCAAATGTGCACAATTTGGAGTTCAGCGTTTCAAAGTATTCACCTATCCTCAATCGATCATCAATCCGGGATTCATCGAATCACGTCCCGCAGTGGCTGGAGACGTACGACCTGTTCTTTTCAGCGTCTTCTCTCTTCATCTCCCGCCGAAGCAAGCCCCAACGTCAGTGCCCCTCAGCAGACAATCTTCCCCTCAGTTTTATAATACTAATTGGGTGAACCACATTTCTCTTCATCCCTTATCTTCAGCAATAACAGAAACAGGCCGAAAGCACATCATATTGTTCTTGCAGAACCGTTAAATGAAATACATACAGCATAATAGTTAAGAAAATGGCTCAGGGAATAACACTACCCCGTACCAAAATAGTCAAGACTTCGTGTCTTCGAAATAATTTTTCTTTCCATCATTAATAACACAGTTTTCAAAGCAATTTTGAAAACGGTCAGAATCTCTAACCCATTTGTAAATGCACTGCCATATCTCACTAGGAGGATAGTCGTAGCACACTGTTTCCCCGGGGCTACGTGGGCCAGACTATCTGAGAGTCCATCATAGCCCAGCCCGACTGTATGGTGCAGCTGCAGACCTCACTCTCTGCCGCTGGTGCACACCATTTCAACTGCCCCGGCGTAAGAAGAGTTTCGACATTTTCTTTCAATTATTAGGTTTTTTTCATAAGGAATCATATAACCCACTCTCACTTCCTCCTCCTTCGGGTCCATTTCCCATTTTGGAGGAGCATCGATGTGTTCCTTTCTGCTGTTACGTCTTCAGTCTCCCCATGTTGCCGCCAAGCCCTATTACAAAGCCCTCCCAAGTCCAAGTCAGGGTCTGGGTCAACAAGTACATCTTGCCATCCTCTTCATAATTCGCATCCCATCTCGTTCCAAAAACTTCAGAAGGGCTAAGATAATAATTTCTGCCCTCTCCTTTCACCATCCTTCGTTTTGTCCCCGATAGAGGGTAACTGTACAGAAGCTGATTTACCGCGTGACTCACTTTCGAGTAGTTCTTCAAGAAACGCGATACCACCCGCAGAATCCAAGGAACGCACGCAGGGCGTTCACAGTCTGGGGCTTGGGTTGATGTTTAACGCCTCCATCTTAGATAGATAGTAGTGACTCCTTATCAAGAGACTATGTGCCCAACAGTGTTGGCAGACTTAACACGTTAACTTTGAAAACTGACAATTCAAATTAACATTCCGACAGAATGAAACTGTTGTCATCAAGGTTCTGTAGCGATGTGGAAAATGACAAGTTTTATTCATGCTGTCCAGTGTAATATGACGGTCTTTGCTGCGATGCAGTATGGGAGGGTAGGAACCGAGGCAGCCAAAAAAGACACAATGTCAACAAAGTGCATTGAGGTTGAAGCTACTTATCCCTAACAAAAGCCAGGGCTTAAAGTTGAGATAACCCGATAGATGTGATGGCTAGATATGCTAATACTACACTTTAAGTAATCATACTATACGTTGCTGAGGAATTCCTCCTTGTTTCTCCTGTAAGTTTCTCAGTTGTACTCACTGAGAAGCCAAGCAAGAATAATGAAAGTAATTTTGGTTGACAGTTGGCAGACGGAGGTATGGTTGTAAAGAACATGCAAATTGCAGACCTGATCTGCTCACTTCCTCAGAGCGAGTTTGGAAAGCCTTAAATGATCGCATTCCCTTTCAACGACTGGCTGATTTGTAAATACTTCCTAGGACTAAAAAGTGAGATTCAGTCTTCTGTTTGTTTCATTTTGCTTATCTGAAATGTTGCAGCTCCATTAGATGAGCGAATGAGGGAAATATGCATCAGACGAATGTCTGTCAGTACACAGAGAAAGAGGTTTAGATGCCGACTATTATGTGAAGAAAACTGGGAAAAGAAAGGAACTGGAGCCAACAGAATCTATTTTCTGCTTATTTCTTAAAAATTACAGAGCTTCCTTTCCTATTGCTCTAATCTATGTAACTTCATATATATCGGTAAAGGTCCATACTGTGTATAAGTGTTGCTATAGAAACTGAGCGGTTCAAGCAAATGATTAAAAGTGTTGAAGTAAAACTTAAACTATATTCGTTGAACAGGTTGCTCATTCATTCCACTTAAAAAAAATAAACATAATAATAAACCGCAACAGAAGAATCTGCGCCGTAAAGCTACCAGCAACTGAAAGATATTGTATTCCTTATTGTAGGATCATTTTGGGTACCTACGCAGGATACGCACTTGTGTAACTGCAATATGGTCACGATTAACGCCATGTTCATTTGCTCTATAACTGTTTGTTCGGAGGAGTAAGTGTAATTTCTGGGGTTTGCAGCCTAAACTTGCAAATAAAAACATCTAGCAGCCTGCAACGAAAACTGTTGGAACAACAAATTTGCTTGATACAATACGGAAACTTACGCTGCCGGCGTGAAATGGCAATAAACTGTCGAACGCGTGAACGATTGTTAGTTACGAAAGATATGATTTCGAAACCAAATAACGACCAAGCTCGGAGCATGTTTTCGCGTAGAGGAATCATATATTCGGAGAAATATTCCGAACCCGCTTGAAATTGCTGCAGTGTCGACGGCCCGGAAATCCGTTACAAACTCCTAAAGTAATATAGTGAGTGCTGAATGAGGAGCGGCCGCAATAGTTTTGGAAAAGATTTTGGTTGCCACGAGGATCATAAAAAAGGGAGAGGTGAAACAGCTATGCAGTGGCATACTTATTAGCACAATGATCTACTGTACCTATGGTCCGTATTCAAATACCTCCGCTGCCTGTGAAGAGAGTGCTGTCATGTTTGCTGTCGTGTGCTGGGGCAGCAGGCTGAGGGTAGTAGACACCAACAGAATCAACAAACTCATTTGTAAGGCCAGTGATGTTGTGGGGGCGGAACTGGACTCTCTGACGGTGGTGGCTGAAAAGAAGATGCTTTCCAAGTTGCATGCCATCTTGGACAATGTCTCCCATCCACTCCGTAATGTACTGGTTAGGCACAGAAGAAGGTTTAGCCAGAGACTCATTCCACCGAGATGTAACACTGAGCGGCATAGGAAGTCATTCCTGCCTGTGGCCATCAAACCTTACAACTCCTCCTTCGGAGTGTCAGATACCCTGAGCCAATAGGCTGGTCCTGGACTTATTTCCACTTGGAATAATTTACTTATTATTATTTAATTATTTATGGTTTTATATTGCTATTTTTCTAAACTATTCTTGGTTGGAGCGATTGTAACGAAACCCAATTTCCTTCGGGATCAATAAAATATGTCTGTCTATCTGTCTGTCTTTCTCCCCGGACCACGTGGGATTTTTTTCGGGTGCATGGTTTCCTCCAACAGCTGAAGGTCTGGTATGCTTTGATAGGCTGATTCCTTATTGTAAATTATAACTTAATATGGTTAGGATTAAATCCGATGAATGCTAGACTGCGAACCTCGAAGAGCAAAAAGGGTAAATTGCTCATTGTAGTTCAAGAAATTTATAAGTATCAAACAACCAATAAGGAAATAAGGAAAAAAATTAGAATGGGCATTCCCTGCAAATTAAATACTCGGTGAGAAGTCGGGATGAATTTCTATTCTTAAACAATTTATCCAACGCAAATGGATGACAGATAAATTGAATTAAATCCCCACCTATTTGTATTTTTGCAGAACCGATGAAACTGATTACAATGCATGCCGGGAGCTGCTTCAAAACTGCCTCTAATCGTTAATCTTTTCCGTGTGATAAGGTAAAACAATCATTCACTTCAATAACATATCCGATTACACGTCCTTTATTTTGCCATATTTGAATTGATTTCTGTCCAGTGTTCGTAGTGAAAGTGTAGGAGGGTAAGTGTGTTCAGAAGCATAAATGGATTGCAACTTAGTTTTGCAATTCTTTCGTTACGCTCGCGGCACTCCAAGTCATGCGTCGCGAATCTGTTAACAGCAGGAAACGGATAAGTTTAGGACATGGTTTTTGTTTTCAATTTTCCTTTACGATCCCGAATTTTATATCTCTGTACATCTTAAATATTGAATACAGATTTCATAATATGAACAGAGGAATACAATTAGAACATTATCTTTTGAAAGATCATTTTGAAAAAAAAAATTAGTCATGGACCACAAATACCAGATACACAATATTATTCGGAGGGAGAGTGATGGTCCAGCGGTTACAAGTCTTTGAACTGTAAAGCTCGCCTGACTGGAACTGTGAGTAACTGCTCAATTCAGTAACGCCTCGGAATGTTCCTGAATAGTCTCACCCTCTGAGGGTAGTTGAGTCATGCAGTGAATCATGAGACACAGTATCTGGTGAGTTGTTTAAAACGTCAAAACGTTTATTTGCCTACTTGTTGATTTATCCTTATCTCTTTATCTACAGAACTATCTATCTATTTCTGCAATAATTCATTTATTTATTTAAACAATCTATTTATTCATGTACCTCCAATCCGTCCATGTGTTTATTTATTTATCAATTTATGCTACTTATTCAGTAGGTTAGTTATTTTTGTTTGTTCTTAGATATTTATTGATATACTATATATTCAACCTGAAAGGTAAGCTTAGAGTATGAAACCAAAAAATGCTGGCCACTATCTATAATTCATACACGCCGCCTATTGGACGCCTGGGGAAAAAACAACAACAATATCTACTTGGTAGATCAATGCTGCATCATTGCATTAACAGTTTACTCAAAATTTACCTGAAGACATTTTCCAGCAGATCGATAGATATTGTAATTTTTTTTAAAAGAGAAAGAGAAAACAGCAGAGAAAGAAATAAAATTTTGGAGCATTTAGATGAAAATTAAATAATTAATTCTAAATCGAGGGAGCTTATTCTCTTCCCGACTGAGTTATATTCACTATGAATGCCGTATTTCATCTGGGACGTTGTCATTTTCTGATACAAACTTTATTTTCCCGTTTGTTTGTTGTAGTAGCCAATTAATAGATAAAGGAAATCAGACTTCCTTTAAGTTCCTCGACATATTAAACATATTTTCATGTTTCTTGGGTTCTTGAGATGGAATGCTTCGTCAAAGCAGAAAATGAAACAGTGCCGAGGTAACTGGTGTTAACTTCATAAATGCTTGATTTTTCATTTTCCAGATCTGCCTACCTGAGAGGACATATGAAATCCATTCATTAAATGTGCGCCAAAATCGTGTTTAGGCGCAGTTAAAGGAGTGAAAATAACAAATATTTCTACGAAAACATTCTCAAAATGCCTGCTAATATTAGATTAAGTGCGGTATGTTAGTTAATCCTCTTTTATGCTGCAGAAATCTCTAAGAATTTATTTTTTTTAGTCGGGTCTCTGATGCACTCTGGTCACTCACTCTGTATATTACACTGTATAATAGATTGCAATAGTTATTCGGTATACGATGAATAGCATAATCTCTTCTTCGCACTGCACAGATGCTGTCTTATCTTGTGGATGTTTGTTTCAAGTTCTCTTTCATTTCTGAAACTGAGGACGCGTTAGGTTGCTTTTATCATAGGTTTGCATTAAAATGGACGGCACCACTATATTTGATCGTGTCGTATTAATCGTGAGCATGCAGTGACCTTGTACGTGATCCTATTTAAAGATTTACAAATTCACTCCATATTACAGCAACTTCTCTGAAACTGGGTCCGACGTCTGTTTTTATTGTGGTCGTCTGACAAAATTCATGACAATTACTGAGCACTTTATAGCCTTCACAAATTTCATATAGGCAGCTGCAGAAGTAACGGAAGAACGTAAACATAAAATCTCTTCATACGACGCCAGGTGCTAATACGTTAGACTGAGTTATTTGACAATGCATTCTTATTCCCACGACATAAAGTGCGATATTTAGTATAACCTTTCTTTGCAATGTGTAACTTGAAACTAAAGAAACCTTCAACATCAAGTATCACAATGAATATTGATTGATTATTAACTCTTGGTAATTACTCTCAGATATATCATTTTATCGTTACCTTATAACGAATTACTTTATATTACATATTACCTTATATGTAAGACCCACTGAAGCAGTTGCAATAACGTTCAGACTCTGCTCCCTGTTTAGTGGCCCATGTGTGTTTGACACTGTTTGAAACAGAGCCGTAATACAGAAATGTACGCAGTAGCTGTGAGAGGACTCATCCACTTTCTCTTAATTTCATCTCCACACGGAAATACCGTGCGGAGTCAGTCAGCTGCACAGCTGCCATAGTCAGTTGCTGCTCCTTCACAACAACTGGACCGTATCAGCAAAACGACCATTAGTGAATTAAGCCAGATGTTCATAGACTCTTGTATTTGGTCACCATACGGCAAACTCCGGGTGTCTGTCCCGATAATTGCGGAGAAAGTATAAATTAAAGGAAAATGATGCAGTGACGCTATTTCATTTTTGGTCCAGGTGAACGATAACTTTTGTGGTGTTATTGATCCGGCATTGATCAGTCCGGTTATATGTTTAAAATGAGAGGGGAAAAAACACTCTGATGTCTCGCAGCACTGAACACATCGAATCATTAGAATAACGTCGAATCATAAAGAATCAGACAGCACCTCTGTATGTCTCGCAAAACATACCATTTCTGATTTTACAGGAACAACTTCACCTCATTCCTCTCTATCTGTTTCTTTTCATAGCATATGCAGAGTATGAGATCGTCTCTAATTCATAAAATGATTTCAAATTTAGGTAAAAAAGTTTTTTTTTTAAATCCAAGTATAATGATATCTGAGATACTAAATCTCAAGGCGAGATGGATTGAACATTCGATACCCATGCTTTCGAGATCATCAGTTTGAATACATCAACTGTTTAGGGTATTACTCATGGTCATACAATCCAGGATTGGGGTCAATAGAATTGCTGTACATTTTTTCAACTATGCCTTTCTTAATGGGAATTTTGTTTACCTCTGATACCACGACATTTTATCATAATTAAAAATCGCTTGTATTCTTGCCGATGATGAACGGCACAGACAACAACCCAAGGCCAAGTCGTCGCATGCCTCTGTTCCCAATTTTAGGGACTTGCATTTTGAACTTTACGAAATGTGAGTCATTAATCAACCCTGCGGAAACGTCCAATGGGATGGTTCAACATCATATTCTGCAGAACAATCGCAAGAAACAAGATGTCGTTCTGGTTTTATTTGTTTATTTCAGAGTCTCTACCTCAGAAAATAGGTGTATGATAAATTTATGTAAGTTAGGTGGGAAATTTGCTGAGTAATCTCAACTTTCTCCGAAAGGAGATATTACTTATATCCTGACGTATATATCTACGCATATCCATCGATCTTTAATACCCATTAGTTTGATGTTGAGCAACTTGATCATCGGGAATTTTCAGTCCTGGTTCTGGCGTTAAAAAAAACGCTTCATCAAATGCGAGAGTTTTGTTTCTCCACAGTTATAAAAGACGGAAACGCCGGGAACACCCAGCTGGTGTGGAAGCTTCTACAATAATCGAAGAAGAAACACTTCTCGTAAGAGAATTACAAAAGCTTTGATGACATCTGGTGGAATATATCTTCTTTGTTTCTGTCGCTGTTACATGAAAGTCAGTGTCTTCTTCACCTCTCAACAGATACACAAACGATCACACTTCCATCCGCGAAATGAATTGATAAGTTATTCAGAGAAAAGTTGTTAGCATAGGCTGCATGTACTACATCCAAATATCGTGCCCCTTGCTGCTTGCTCATTTCTGCTTTTCAGATCAATTCTCTACGTTCTGCCAGTTATCCATGACGAAGATGAGTAAAGACTGCAATTTCATCTTTTTCTGCACTCCGGCTTCGTTACTGTCCCTTTAATTCTACTCGCACCATCTGCTTCGATGAGCAATCGCAATTTGTTGACAGTCTTCTCCACGAGAATTGCTGCCTGCCCTGCATTCATTCGCCGATGAGTGGCGTTTCGCTCACAAAGTACTTGACTCCGATGTTCTGCACTTCTGCAAAATTTCATTTCCTGCATTGCGACTGAACGCCCTTTTTGTATTGTGTAATTGGAGATTTAACACCTTGCGTTGCCTCTTGTGATTGGTCGATGTGGACAAGGTAAGTGTTTTTCTCCTCTGGCAATGAGTTTCCACCTGGAGTCAGGGAAGTACAGACACAGAGTGAATATGGCGAACTGTCTCACGCAGATCCTCATTATTGTGTTTCTTCTGGGTAAGATGCTCCTTCACTGTATTATTCCAGACTTTGTAATTCTCTGTAACCGCGTGTTTTGCTCTCTATTTAAGAAACATGTTGTTCGAAGTAGAGCTTATGATGTTTTTTTTTATTTTACTGTTAGACTGGAGCCTTCAAGACTCAGTGGAACAGTCAGTAGATGCAATGACGTTTGAAGAAGAAAGTAGTATCACCCTAAACTGTACTTTGAAAACGAGCAATGCATTCCCGAATGTTTTCTGGTACTGGCAGCGCACTGGACAGCGACCACAGTATTTAATTCGGATTATCACAGGAACAGTATACCGAAATGAACATGTAACCGACCGAATATTTGCAACCTATGATAAAACTAAAAAATATACTGAACTGTCGATTAACAACACCATGCTGTCTGACTCGGCCACATACATCTGCGCGATGAGCCACGGTGCTTAAAAACCTGAATTATTCGAACAAAAACCCTCTTTCACAGTTTCCTCGAGTGCTCAATAGAGGGCGAACAAATCAAGGCGAACATAAATGCAAACTGAATCCCAAAGGCTTAGTATTATGTTTCATATAATGTCATATGATGACACAGTTTCATATGAAACTAACTAGCTAATTTTTCGCACCAGTGATATATCCAGTTGGCATTGGCAATGAAACCTATTGCTCTTCGATGGCTGTAACTGTGAGAAAAATCACTTCAATTTAAGTGATTCTTATGTGTTACTTGATTTCACTGAATAATCACCTTTCATATCTGGAGCTGCCACAATCATCAGTACGAATGCATTAATCCAATTAAAGGTTATTTTGACATAGAAAGGGACCAAACTCTCGAACAAGAATCCCACATATCCTAATCAACATTATTCTTCGAAACGTTGAAGAAGTTATCGTTCGGTGATATCACTCAGAAGAAATCATGTGTCTTTTGATTTCAGCTAAAGATTTAACTGAACTTCGGATGAATGTTGTGCATCATGTGGTTGATTATTTTATTTCCACGCGAGTGGCCCACCTATGTAAATGCCAGCGTCAGATTGTTCCCGACATAAATAAAAGCTGGGTGTAATTGAATTATCCGAGTTAATTATTCGAAAGATACCGCTAGTGTTGATTCCAAGACACGATCCACTGTGCTTCTCGACAGATTTAATTTCGTTCTCATTTAAAAAAAGAGTTTAAAGTAGCAATATATTTGGTTGAACACATCTGTTATTCAAAACACTGCATAATTGCAAACATGAATGGTGCTTGCTCTCAGAAATTAGGTCACTTGATGCGCAGGTGGAGCTTTGGAGACAATGACTCCTTTGGTTGCATCTTCGGAAACAGCTATATTTCTATGGTTAATATCTCTATGTTTTCGCTTTCAGGGTTCATTTTAGTCCCAACCTGGTGTTACACGCTGTCGTCGGTTCGTTGTGGGAATGTGTCCGGATCTCGGGTTCGCAGAACTGGCCGTTATCCTGTATGCCAGGAACGCTGCCAAGCAGAATAGCACGCCATCGGTGTTTCGGAATTTCATGGCTCTGTTTGTGAGAGGCCTCGAATCTGTGCCAATGCAGGAAATTGCTGTGTCGTGGGAGACGAAAGATCTCTGGCTGTGTGGCAAGAGACCCGAGATCATTGGGCACCGAGCTCGGAAAAAGCGGCGCAACGGCCGTTTAACATCGGAATTCAGTGAGTTGTTTGTTATGTTTTCTTTCTCGCTGTGAACGGCAGGCATCTCTGTTTCACTTATTAGGACGAGAGAGAGGCTGTGGTAAGTGGAATTACCCTGTAAATGAATAGTCTTTGGGGTACTTCAAGTCTGTGTCTTCAAGGAAGTTTTGTTGCACGCTTGAGTGTCCGGTGGAGGGCGCCGACGCTTCTTCGCTGGTGCGGGGGCGAGAGATCGTTGCTCTCTGGTGCTTAACCGTGGGAGAAGAGAGATGGCAGGGTGGGGGGGGGGTGATTTCGGATTGTAGCATGTAACTGTCATTCATTCTGTGGGGCACCCGTCTGCTTTCGTGTATGTTTACGACAAAAAATACCTAGGTGTACATTGCATACATTCCTCTGACATTAAATGTACTTTTGAAACTTTTGAAACCTTCCATACATAATTCTGAGCAGTGTTGACGCCACGAGTCCAATAGAGTGGAGCATTGTACTTGTATTTGCAACATTTACAGTAAAAGTCTCTAAGCAACTCATCATTCAGATTTTAGACTGTAGTAAATATATCAAGAGTATTGAAATTTTAGAATAAATATCCACTAAAATCGCCTTATAGGATATGCACGATCATTGGTATTAATATCTTAGAAGAACTGAAAGTGCATTTTCATAGTTCATGAAAATGTACTTGTCATGTGATATGTCGTAAAATTGTCCCCTGTTTTCTGTCGTTCAATTGACAATTTTAGCCGATCGTCAGCAGACACAGTAATGGACGTTTTCATGAATTCGGCAATACATCTTCACCTAGGTGATTGCCCTAATGCTTGTAAACTCATTTTGCTGATATTCTTTACGTGAATAATAAGCATCTTTTTATCCTGAAAAAAGTACTTTGTGCTGGAAAGCTATATTTTGTGTTACTGGAAAAATAAACAATAAGCAATATGAAGGTTATCATTCCAATCCTAGAAAAAATATTAAAGACATAGCATTTCCTAATTGTGCTGATGTTTGTCACAGTCTTCCTTTCGACAGAGGCCTCCTCCTCCATCCAGTCATAATTGAGATGGGTTTTGTAATTCCCGAGCTTATGTAAGGTCACCAAACTGCGCAGTATTAACAGTCGGGGCCGTTGTGTTGATAACTCAAGTGTATTGCACCTCGTCTTAGCATTTTTATTGAGTTAATATCTAGTGCGGCTATATAGATTATTTCGAATCGGCGTAACAGTCGGTCGCTCAAATGACAGATAGCTTCTGTTGCAAGTCGTACCTGGAGGAACTTGCAATGTCTTCCCATTATATCAAGAACTTTTTAGTGCTTCTTGTGGCAACTTCACCATTTGGTGGGTAGTCTTGATTCTGGAAATGAAATGGGAACAGTTGTGTTCACAGCACCTAAATGCACAGCTCGATCGTGCAGTACCATTGCTCGTTAGCGAGGATGATTTACTATTCCCAATTTGTACATACGGTGGTCGCCCGTTGAGGAGTTCTAATCCAGATACAGAGGGTGGAAATGAGACCCAGGTTTTGAGCTTGTTCATTACAGCTGAGTTGTGCGGGTGGCTGAGCAGAAATGCATCCCTAAACTGTTATTGTGAATATAAACTTAAGTGAAAATAGAAAGTCTCCAAGTACAAGAGGAATAGTTGTCACAACTGACTTATTATTCGCCAGGCGGCTCTGTAATATTTACATTAGGGACAGAGTGGGATGAAATTATAAACCAATCAAGAAACATTCCCTGTGTAAACTTTTGAGCCATTTAACAATGTTGCAGTTAACGAATACATCATTTGAATGTCATATGCTTGAACTTTCTATAAAGAAATATTTGAGAATCAACAGAAAAAAGGAGCAGAGCTCAAATCTTCAATGTGTTGATGCCTGGATTTTTTTGAATTTGTTTAGCAGTAAATATACCGGAGGAAGTTCCAGACGACTTAGAAGAAGCAAATATACCTGCTGGAGCTATTGTATTTCCAGATTTGAAACTTTATGTTCGGTAATGTTTTTACGCGATAAAAAAAAAACGTATACACAGCGCGGTGTATAACTGCAGAGCTCCAGCTCGTTTGGCATACTCAGCAATGTATACCTTCGTGTGCAAGTGCAATGTAACAAAGAAGATAAAGCATATCAAATCTACCATTTTCAGTGGTCTGCACGATAACAGCAAAAGCTGGAAACGCCTCTCCCATCGATTGACCAGTAATGAATATCTGCAAATGCTGAAAGCTACTGGAAGCTACTACACAATATAAACAGAGACGAATTCTCGTAACAATCTGACGAGCGATTTTCTGTGATCTGATTGAAAGGATCACCATTTACTCCTTCAGATTTGCGTACAAATCTGGGATTCTTTCAATTCTCAAAGACGTTTACACAAATAATCAACGCTACCATCCTCTCAATAAATTGTAATTTATTCAGAGAAAGTCTAAATTAACAGACTCCAGTGAGAGAGGAAGAAATGGTTTGTTTCAAATGTTTTAGCTCGTTTCAGCGTTTTTATATTAAATCTGATCTCCCTATATTCAGCCTGCAATCGACTTCAGAGAAAACTACTGGCTGATATTATCTCCTTTGTGGCACAGTTACTCCGTAACATTACCTCTCATATTTTTGGCATCATTTGTCTCGATCTGTAACGGTAATGTGATGATAGTCTTTTGTGAGGATGATTCTGATTCTATTTCAACGCCTTCTTCTGGGATATGTTTAGAATGTCTTTTAATACGAAGGCACCGCTAGTGGTCAGAGTATATTTCGGTCTAAGTGTGTTCCAAAGTGTTAAAACTTAACGGAGAAGCGAATGTTATTAGTCAATGAATTTCATACGCTTAAGCAAGAGAATAACGAATTACCTTTCAAAGCTCCCATCTTGTACAATCGAGATTTTTCCAGGAGGTGCAGATCAAAGTATTATGATGGCATCCAAATAGCTATGAGTGTAGGTATTTTGTCATCAATGATAGTATTTGGGAGGGAATATATCAATGTGGACAACGCACGTTCTGTGGCAAAATAAAGTTAGAATGATCAGAGTAATTGCAACGATTCTTCGCTGAGAACCAAAAAAAATACAACACTAGAGAAAACACAATCTATTTATTTCATAATCCTAAGGCAATTCTGTTAAGACCATAAACCATAGGAGCAGAAGTAGGCCATTGGGCCCATCAAATCTGCTCCGCCATTCAATCATGGGCTTATCCAATTCCTCCATTTATCAGCATTCCCCTGCCTTCTCCACATAGTCTTTGATACCCTGGCTAATGAAGAACCTAGCTATCTCTGCCTTTAATGTACATAATGACTTGCCCCTCCAAAACCGCTTGTGGCCAGAAATTCCGCAAGTTTACCACACTCTGACGAAAGTATTATCTCAACATCTCCTTGTTCAACGTCAGCATATCATTTCTAAAATAATGATCCCAAAAATGCACACAATACTCCAAGTGTGGTCTTACGAGTGCCTTATAGAACCTCAACATCATATCCCTGCTCTTATATACTATATATCTACAAGTGAAAGCAAACTTTGCATTCACCTTCTTCACCACCGACTAAGCCAGGGTATCCTGAACAAGGACTCCCAAGTACCTTTAGATCTTTGTATTTTTCAATCTCGCCCAATTTAAATAATAGTCCGCCCGTGAGTTTCTCCCACCACGTATTTCATTTACAACTTATTTGCCCATTCCTCTAAACTATTTAAGTCTCTTTGGAGACTGTTTGTTTCCTCAGCACTATCCGCTCCTCCACCTATGTTTGTATCATCGCCAAATTTTGCCACAGATACATTAATCCCATTTTCCAAATCACTTGCATACAGTACATTGTAAAATGCAACAGTCCCAACACCGACATCTCTTGAACTATACTGGTAACCAGTAACCAGCCAGAATATTCCCACTCTTTACGTTCTTCCGGTCAGCAAATGCTCCAGTCATGCTGGTAACTTCTTTGTAATTCCAGGGGCTCTGTCTTTCTAAGCAGCCTTGTGTGCGGCACCTTGTCAAAGGACTTCTGAAAATCCAAGTACACCATATCTACTACATCTCCTTGCTCTATCCCGCTTGTAATGTCCTCAAAAATTGCAGTACGTTAGTCAGGCAGGATCTTCCTTTCAAGAAACCATGCTGGTTTTGGCTTATCTCGTCATGTGCTTCCAAGTACTCCTTAGTTTCATACCTAACAAACGATTCCAACAAAGTCCTATTCATTGACATCAGGCTAACAGGTCTATCGTTTCCTTTCTGTTGCCTCACATTCTTCATTAATAGCGGAGTAACATGTGTAATTTTCCATTCATCCGGAAGAATGCCAGAAGCTATCAATTCTTGAAAGATCATTTTAATGCCTCCGCAATCTCTGCAGCTATTTCCTTCATACCCTAAGCTGCATTCCTTCAGGTCCAGGAGAATTATCCACACTGAAACTATTAAGCTTCATGAACACTTTTCAGTCGTAATTTTTGCTGCACCTACTTCACTGTGACGCAAAAGACTCATTCAATTATTCTGCCATCTCTGCGTTTCTTATTACAATATCTCTAGCGTCATTTTATATTGGTCTTATATCTACCCTTAACTCTCTTTTTATCCACTTAATATACTTAACACCCCTTTTAGTATCTTATTTGATATTAGTCGCCAGCTTCCTTTCATAATTCCTACTTTCCTTACTGCCAACACAGATGCCTTGTGCAGGAAGGCACAGAGTCGACTGTACTTCCTTAGAAGGTTGGCGTCATTCAATGTCTGCAGTGAGATGCTGAAGATGTTCTATAGGTCAGTTGTTGAGAGCGCCCTCTTCTTTGTGGTGGCGTGTTGGGGAGGAAGCATTAAGAAGAAGGACGCCTCACGTCTTAATAAGCTGGTAAGGAGGGCGGGCTCTGTCGTGGGCAAAGTACTGGAGAGTTTAACATCGGTAGCTGAGCGAAGGGCGCTGAGTAGGCTACGGTCAATTATGGAAAACCCTGAACATCCTCTACATAGCACCATCCAGAGACAGAGAAGCAGTTTCAGTGACAGGTTACTGTCGATGCAATGCTCCTCAGACAGGATGAAGAGGTCAATACTCCCCAATGCCATTAGGCTTTACAATTCAACTGCCAGGACTTAAGAACTTTTTTTTAAAGCTATTATTAATGCTTTTTGAGTTAGTGATTTAGATGCATGTCATATTATTACTGAGTTAAGTATTGTATGTAATGAGTTTTTTGCTACAACAAGTGTATGGGACATTGGAAAAAATGTTGAATTTCCCCATGGGGATGAATAAAGTATCTATCTATCTATCTATCTATCTATCTAATGGCCTTCTAAGTTTCTTTCTGAGAGTTTTTTAAAAACGCTCGATGTTCCCTCTCTGTTGCTTTTACGTTGTCTCTGACATCACTTGTCAGCCACCGTTATGTTCTTCTTGCATTCGCAAATTTCTTCCTATTTGGAATATATTTGACTTGCACTTCCCTCATCTTTCTCAGAAACTTCAGTAGCCATCTTGTGGCGTATTTACTGCGAATGATGATTCGAAAACCTTCCTCATTTCTGCGACAATAGAGGAGCAAGAGGAACAAATTTCTGGACGGTTATCCCACACCGCGGTTGCCCAAGCCAAGGCATCCCCTCGTAGTAGCCCTATGATGCCGCAATCTTCGATTTATCGGAAGCGTAGGTACGTGGCTGCAGCTCGAAACCCGGGGAACATTGTAGCAGGAAGGCCCGGCAGCTGCCTAGGTCCCTGGCGTAGGATTCGGGCTCGGGCACAGACGGTTCTCGAAGGAAGGGGGTTGATGACGCCGTGGGCGAAGCCATCCCGGGCGGTGCGTTTGGGGAGCCGGGGTTTTTGAAGGGGGTGGGGAGGCAAAACAGAGACCCGGTCCATTCGTTCACTGACCTTCTGCACATTTTGGTGCGTGTTCGAAGGTTTCTGTGATCTTCCGAAGTAGTTTGTGGTGGCCGCCCAATAGGTAGCCCTGGCTGGTCAGGGACTGTTGTAAGGGATCCGTGTCTACTGGCTTCATCGTGGCCAGTTCGTTATGTTGTTAGGACGTGGCGGTGGAACGAACCCAAGTGATGAACACGGCCACAGAGGCCGAGTAGCCTGTCGTAGCCAGCGTGGGAAGGGTTCCAAGTGGTGCTTTACCCGGAGTCTTGATCTTGGTAGATAATTCAGGAACAAGGCTTGACTCAGTACTGATAGTCTTAAACAACATGGAGTGAGGTTACTCGTACACGAGTTGACAAACGAACAGGCACCTTCCAGTTGTGGTTACAGGATTATTTTATTACTTTGGTTGATGGAATGCAGATGTCTGTAGTTATTGGAACCTGGGAATTGATGGGGAACTAAACGAAGTGTTTAAAGTCCAATTCCTGAGGAAGATAGCCAGATGCCAGAAGGTACCATGAAAGGAATGGAAGGTTATGGGCTGAGTGCAGGTAAGTGGGACTAGCTGAAAGTAAGCGTTCGGCACGGACGAGAAGGGCCGAGATGGCTGTTTCCGTGCTGTAATTGTTATATGCTTATAAGCATCTACGGAGGCATTACTATGATAAACCTTCCAGGGCAAGATATGGGCTGAAGGTACACAGGAAATAAAGCCTATTTATAATAAGTGAGAACGAGCAAGGATTTAGTGCGAATTGCATGATAGGTGGAATCACATACGGGATAATGACTAGGCTGAACCAGGTGAAAGGCCAGAAGGATTGCCAAAGGTAAAGCAAGGAATCAAAAGCCCAGATAGATGAGCCCGTGGTGGTAGGCAAATGATCTTCGATGAAGGAACGTGGGCTTCAGTAGAAACTGTGGCTTTGTATTAGGTAGAACCGGGTAAGAAACAAATGGTGGGCCTATTTCAATCATCAATATCAACTGCTTTCTCAGACGTTCCTTCAGTTTTATGACGGTAGACTGGTCTCTCTACTCTGAGCTGATATGGGTATTCGGCATGTTCTGTTTTCATATCTGCAGACGTCAGTAAAAAATTAATTGTGTTATAGTTGTTTTCCCTAAATATCTCTCTCTCTCTCTCTCTCTCTCTCTCTCTCTCTCTCTCTCCTCTCTCTCTCTCTCTCTCTCTCTCTCTCTCTCTCTCTCACCCTGTTTCTCCCCCATTCCCTGTCTGCCTATTTCTATCTCTCTCACTTATTCTCTCTCTCTTCCTCTGTTATTTCCTCTCACACACAAACACATACACTCTTGCGCGTTCTCTTTCTTTCATTGGTGTTCCCTGTCGGTCACTTTCTTCTTCTCGTTCAGTGATCCTTCCAAGTGGAACGTGACCCTGGCGACGTCCATTGAGTTCCTTACGATTACCAGATTATGAGGCCCTCTTGTCAGTGAACATTGCCACGCAAAGAATGGGTGTGTGTCTGTACCTGCTTTACCATGCAAATCTGTGGACTTCAGGCCCAAAGGTACACAGCAGAGTCAGACACAAAATCCTTTGACATTCCTGACTCCAATATCTTAATATTTCTCATGAATTCAGCAGTACGTCTCAGAGGACATCAATGTTTCCCGAGATAGATAACTTCAGCAAGTATTTTGGGGATTGATGTTGGATGTACCAAAATACATGTGGTCGCGCGCTGCGGTGAAATTACACTGTCGTGTGATGATCTGTCCTTCATCGTCCGTTAGTTCTGGAGAGTACTACGTCATCGAATCTTTCCAGCTCGTTCCTGTAATAAAGGAGAAATGGTATGAACTGTCACGTTTTGTCATCTATACATTTGTTTATGTTCCTGTGGTGCTTAAATGGGCATATTCAAGAGTCTCATTGGAAAGAACGGCCAATTTAATCAATAAGGAACATGGAGAAAGCATCGCGTCTGGCTCAGCCCGATTGAAAGATTGGTTACGTCCAAAAAGTTAGTTACACATATATGATAGTGCAACATTACTTCGTCAGGGATGCCCTTAATTATTTGCAAAACTGGAGGCGTTTTTCTAGTAAACTACTGCCGGGTAGATCATCAAGCTATCCAGACGCCAATCAGAATGATGTTCTGGCTCAGATACTTTCTAAAATTTTCTCTCTCTCCCTCTCTCTCTGTCTCCCTCTCTGTCTGTCTGTCTGTCTGTCTGTCTGTCTGTCTCTCTCTCTCTCTCTCTCTCTCTCTCTCTCTCTCTCTCTCTCTCTCTCTCTCTCTCTCTCTCTCTCTCTCTTATCGACCGAGCGATCTCTCTCTTTCTTTCTCCTCCCCTCTCCATCTCTCTCACCCTTCCTCCATCCTTCTGCCCTTCCTTCTTTCGTTCCCTGCCAACCTGCCATTTCCGATTCTTTCCACTTTACATTAGGGTGCCGTTTTATTTATCTGTATGACAAACCGAAATCCCTTAATTTACATTCGCCTGCCTTCCGTTATTTTTATCTCTGTGTCACTCTCTTTCTCGCTTTTTCCGTTTCTCAGACCCTCTTCTCTCTGGTCGTTCGTTTTCCCTTTCTTTCACTCATCGTTGTACATTTCACTTATATTTCCAAATTTCGCTCTTCCACGCTCTTCCTCTCTGCCCTTTTGCTCAATTCATCAGTTGACTTTTTTTTCTTTCTGTTTCGCCCTATCTCGCATGCTGTAGTTCTCCCTACTCCTACTTTCTGTCATTATCTTTACGCTCTTTACAGCAGTCTGATCTTTATATTTCGTTCTGCCGTTCTGCTGTTCTGTCTCTTTATCTTTAAATCTCCGGTCGAGATTCCAGTGAAGGGTATCGTACAATTTGTTTTTCTTTAATATTCTGCAAGCTCCCTTTAGTTAAACTATCGATACGTTTTGAAATGGAAGGGTATCCACCACAGAACACTGTCATTTCTAGAATTGCCCATTCATTTGTCATTTTTTGTTATTGATTTGTGAGCCTATTTTCAATGCATATCAACAGACTCCAAATGAACTCTGACCTCTGCGGTAACATTTACTGTGAGACCTTATGGAAACTGTATGCTGTAAAAACATAGCACACTGTACCTCCAGGTTCACTATACACCACCGTTACATTTTCAAGTAAATGTAACACCATGGAAAAACTGTCAATTGCTTAAGTTTTGATAGGCAACAGGTGTCCCGGAAGTGGCTTGTAACGTTGCTGTTTATTCCACTGGGTACGAGTTGAATCAACAAGCTTTGATCTAGTGCCGCCCTCCTGAGCCAAACGTGTGACCCTCGCTGTTATATATGAGCGCACAGTATTGCTGGGAAGCTCAGCCTCTCGGTCGTGCTCATTGCATCACTGGGGCTGGAACAAAGGGAACACTGTGTGTCTGATTTCATAATGATCAGCGGGCCGATCCTTTCAGGAGCAAAATATGACTTAACCACAGTTGAATAAGGAGATCGAATCATTGGCTCACTTAGCTTTCTGCGAAGTTTGAGTTAAATACCTTCATAAAATAATATGAAGATTCCGTGCTATGCTGAATGCCCCTAAAATGTGTCTGCAAGAGCGTTCACCTATCCAAGCAGCATCCATTGTCAATCCGAGCATTACCTCTGTATTTGTCTCGTTAATCTTTTTTCACACTCACCGTGTGTTTCTTGTAGCTTTTATTCTTCCTGACAACTGCACTGCATATCACAACAACATTCAACAATTTTATTGCATTTTGCATGATTACATTTTGCTATATTATCAGGAGCGGGAATGAGAGACAACATCTTTGAAACTTGAGGCATCCTACTAGTTAGTGTTGTCAAACCGCAAAATCACCCATTTATTCTGCACTCTTTGTATTCTGTCGCTACTGCAGTCCCCCCTGCTGCACCAGAGAAACATTTTGATTATTAACTCTGAGGCCATCATCAATATGGTACCATATTAAATTATCTGTAGAAAGCCAGTAGCTCTATCTCAAAGTTCCGTTTTAATATCACTATTGAATAATCAAGAAACTATAGCAACCTAACAAAAAATCGATTACAATATAGTGTTGCAGAGAATAGGGAGAAAACTATTATCAGGGATTTTGGAAGTACTTTGTAAAATTCATAGGTGTATCTCTGATTGCATGTTGATAGCAACATTATTTCTCAAAATGGGTTGTGTTTGTCTCTGGAGGCTGGTCGTTACTTTCAATACTTGTGAGTCTCACTGTTTCATTTTCGATGCCTATTTTACTCGAGCCATTAATGAGTACTCACTGCAAAAGCCAACACGTGAAAACATGCTGCCGGTTTGAGGCTCTATAAAGCCAGATTGCTTTCAAGTAGTCAATACTGTATAACTGACATTGGAGAATAAGATCTGATTGCTGGTAATCTTACTTTTGTGTGAGATTGAAACCACACTGGACTTGACTAAGGCTGTACAATCTTTGTTCATCCCACGCTGTCAGCTATAAAAAGCCGTTCGTTTTTCTCACTTCTTCCGACTACGCCCCATCTGTTCATAAGATGAGACATTCATTTTCAGAATATCAGAGAAGTCATATTTTTTTAACGAATGTGGTTTCCATTGCGCCACCATTGATAAACCTTCACCTGCTTATTCCTCATTTGTCGAGCATCATACCTAGCTCATTCACTTTCTGTTTTCCGCAGAGATTGCCCCCTCACCAGTATGCCATTGTCAATTCCTCGAAACGCACTAATCTTCCTCGTGGTACATATATCTGCTAGCGTGTGAAAGCTACTTCTGCCCAATCTACTACATCAATTCTATTCAGGGACCCGAAAGTTGTTCCACGTTAGGCAGCACATCACTGAAAATCTTTTCGGTTTGCCTACTGCATCGAATGTTCTCGATGCCTCCTCCTTTCTGATACTCGACGTAGATTGGAGGGCAGCTTAATAAAACACTATCTAGGAATTCTCACAAGCTACACTTCTTGCTGGCATTGCATTGCTAATCTAATTGTATTGCTAATAATCTCATTGCATTGCTAATGCGAATCGTCGGAGTGGACTGAGTCTGAGTAGGCCGGCTTTGGCTCATCAGTCTGCGGCGTGATCAGGCAGAGGCGAGGGTAGGTTCTGGTAAGTTTTGTTTTGTTCATTTACAGTAGACAGAATGCCAGACAGGATGTTGGAATGCTCCTCTTGCAGGACGTGGGAAGTCATGCAGATCTCCGGGGTCCCTGACAACAACACCTGCAAGAAATGCATCCAGCTGCAGCTCCTAACATTCCGCGTTAAGGAACCGGAAAAAGAGCTGGTTGACCTCCGGATCATTCGGAAGAATGAGAAGTTTATAGATAGTAGCTACAAGGAGTCATTCACGCCAAAGGAGAGGCGCACAGATAATCAGGTTATAGTCAGTCGAAGGAAGGAGAAAGGGCAGGTACAGCAGGGCTCCCCTGGCCATTCTCCTCAACAAAAAGAATACAAATTTGGATACTCCTGGGGGGGATGACTTACCTGGGACAATCTACGGAAGCCGGATCTCTGGCACTGTCTGATTCTGCAGTGCAGAAGGGAGGGGGTAAGTAGAGGAGAGCGGTAGTGGTAGGGGTCTCGATAGTTAGAGGTACAGACAGGAGGTTCTGTGGTCGTGACAGAGACTGCAGGATGGTTTGTTGCCTCCTGCGTGCCAGGGTCAAGGATATCTCTGATCGCGTGCAGAGCATTCGGAAATGGGAGAATAATCAGCCAGATGTCATGGTACACATTGGTACCGATGACGTAGGAAGAAAGAGCGGGAAGGTCCTGAAGAGTGAGTATGGAGAGCTTGGTAGGAAGTTAAAAAGCAGGGCCTCGAGGGTGATAATCTCAAGATTGTAACCTGCGCCACTTGCACTGGGGGTAAGAATAGGATGCTTCGTAGGATGAACACGTGGCTGAGGAAATCGTGTAGAGGGCAGGGTTTCAGATTTTAGGATGATTGGGACCTCTTCTGAGGCAGCTGGGACCTGTACAAGAGAGATAGGTGCCACCTGACCTACAGGCGGACCAATAACGTTGCAGGGAGGTTTGCTAGTGCTACTGGGAGGGTAAACTAGATTTGCAGGAGGATCGGAACCAAAGTGCCAGAGTGGATAGTGAAGCGGGGGTGAAAATCAATGATGTCAAAGTTTCATGAAAAGTCACAAATAGAATGGTTGTGTGTGGTGGCAATAATCTTCGGAGGTGTGTCTATTTCAACGTGAGGAGTATTGTAGGAAAGGCTGACGAGCTGAGTACGTGAATTGATTCTTCAACATGTATCGTTCCTGATTTTTTTTAACTCCATTCTGTGACTATCACTGTTTACTTTGTGTTTCTTTCGCTCTCGCAATTATGGGAGAGCTCTACTTGCAAATCATTGGCACATCCACAGCGGATTATCGTCAGGATTAGCCAGTTCCCTATAACTGTACTGGCTACGTGGTGCAGGAGTACACAGCGATATCAGAAGCAAGAACTGTAAATATGTTTAAATGAGATGTTTAGATATCGTTCTTTAATTCAGCTGTATACCTCGGCGGAAATTCAGGAGGTGGTTCCATTTTTTTGAAAAATAGAAACATAGAACAATACAGCACAATACAGGCCCTTCAGCCCACATTGTTTTGCCGACCCTCAAACCCTGCTTCCCATAAAGCGCCCCACCTTAAATTCCTCCATATAACAAATTTCACTACTGTATCTGCCTCCACCATTGACTTAGGCAGTGCATTTCACGCACCAAACACTCTCTGTGTAAAAAACATAATATCTCCCTTGAACTTTTCACCCCCTACCTTAAAGCCATGTCTTCTTGAATTGAGCAGTGGTGTCCTGGGGAAGAGGCGCTGGCTGTCCACTCTATCTATTCCTCTTAATATCCAGTATACCTCTATCATGTCTCATCTCAACCTCCTTCTGTCAGAGAGTAAATCACTAGCTCCTTGAATCTCTGATCATATTGCATACTCTCTGAACAAGGCAGTAGTCCAGTAACTCTCCTCTGTACCCTTTCCAATGCTTCCACATCCTTCCTCTAGTGAGCTGACCAGAACTAGACACAGTACTCCAAGTGTGGCGTAACGAGTGTTTTATAGAGCTGCATCGTTACCACGCGACTCTTAAACACTATCCGTCGATTTATGAAAGCTAACACTCCATAAGCTTTCTTAACTACCCTATCTACTTGTGAGGCATCTTTCCGGGATCTGCGGACATGTACCCCCAGATCCCTCTGCTCCTCCACGCTCCCAAGGATACTGACATTTACTTTGTACTTTGCCTAGAAGTTTGTCCTTGCAAAGTGTATCACAGCACACTTCTTGCGGTTGATCTCTATCTGCCATTTCTCAGCCCACTTCAGCATCCTATTAATGTCTCTCTGCAGTCTTCGACAATTCTAAACTCTATCCACAACACCATCAACCTTTGTGTTGTTTGCAAACTTGCCAACCCACCCTTCTACCTCCACATCCAGGTTGTTATTAAAGATCACGAAAAGTAGAGGTCCCAGTACCAATCCTTGTGGGGCATCACTAGTCACAACCCTCCAATCTGAATGTACTCCCTCCACCACGCCCCTCAGCTTTCTGCAATCTAGCTAATTCTGAATCCACCTGGCCAACCTTCCCTGGATCCCATGCCTTCCGACTTTCTGAATAAGCCTGCCGTGTTGTAGCTTGTCAAATGAATTACTAAAATTTATGTAGATCACATCCACTGCATTACCCTCATCTATATACCTGGTTACCTCCTCAATGAACTCTATCTGCCATTAACAAAGCCACCCTGACTGTCCCTGGCCAGACCATGTTTCTCTAAGTGCCCACAGATTCCATCTCCAAGAAGTTTTTTTTTTTGCATAAGCTTTCCCACCACAGACGTAAGGCTCACCGATCTATAATTACCTGGACTATTCCTACTAGCTTTTTTTGAACAAGGGGACAACCTTCGCCTCCCTTCAATCCACATACCATTCCCGTGGATAAAGAGGACATATACATCCTATCCAGGGGCTCAGCAAACTCTTCCCTCCCCTGGGGAATATTCTGTCAGGCCCTGGGAACTTATCCGTCTTAATGCATTTTAACAACTCCTACACCTCTTTTCCCTTAACATCAGCATGTCCCAGAACATCAACCTCACTCATATTGTCTTGACTGTCATCAAGTTCCCTCTCACTGGTGAATACCAAAGGGAAGTATTCATTGAGGACCTCGCTCACTTCCACAGCCTCCAGGCACATCTTCCCACCTTTATCGTTAATTGGTCGTATCTTCATTCCTGTCAACCTTTTGTTCTTCACATAATTGAAGAACGCCTTGGGGTTTTCCATTACCCTACTTGCCAAGGCCTTCTCATGCTCCCTTCTTGCACTCCTCAGCCCCTTCTTAAACTCCTTTCTTGCTACCCTATATTCCTCAATATACTCATCTGATCCTTGCTCCCTAAACATCACGTATGTGGCCTTCTTCCATCTGACTAGATTTTCCACCTCACTTGTCACCCATGGTTCATTCATCCTACCATTCTTTATCTTCCTCACCGGGCCAAATTTATCCCTAACATCCCGCAACAGATCCTTAAACATCGACCATATGTCCATAGTACATTTCCCTGCAAAAACATCATCCCAATTCACACCCGCTAGTACTAGCCTTATAGCCTCATAATTTGCCATCCCCTAATTTAAAAAAAAAATCCTGTCCTCTCTGATTCTATCCTTTTCCATGATAATGTTAAAGGCCAGGGAATGGTAGTCTCTGTCCCCCAGATGCACACGCACTGAGAGATCTGTGACCTTACCCGGTTCTTTACCTGATACTAGATCTAGTATCGCATTACCCCTAGTCGGCCTGTCAACCTACTGTGAAAAGAACCCGTCCTGGACACACATAATAAACTCTGCCCCGTCTAAACCATTGGAACTAATCAGGTGCCAATCAATATTAGGGAAGTTAAAGTCACCCATGATAACAACCCTGTTATTTTTGCACCTATCCAAAATCTGCCTCCCAATCTGCTCCTCAGTATCTCTGATGCTACCAGGGGGGCGATAGAATACTCCCAATATATTAACTGCTCCCTTCTTGTTCCTGACTTCTACACATACCGGCTCAAAAGAGAATCCTGCTACATTAGCCACCCTTTATGTAGCTGTAATAATATCCCTGACCGGTAACGCCAACCCTCCTCCCCTTTCCCCCCATCTCTATCGCTTTGAAAGAACTGAAATCCAGAAATATTCAGAAACCATTCCTGCCTTGGTGCCCTCCAAATCTCTGTAATGGCCTCTACATCATAATTCCATATATGTATCCAAGCTCTCAGTTCATCACCATTGTTCCTGATGCTTCTTGCATTGAAGTACACGTGATTTAGCCCTTCTACATTGCTACCTTTACACCCTTTCTTCTGTTTCTCTTTCCTCAAAGCCGCTTTATACGTTAGATCTGGCTTTACTCAATGCACTATACTTGCAGCTCTAGCATGACCTTTATCCTCTCCCACCTCACTATCTGCTCTGACACTCTTGTTCCCCTCCCAATGCAAATCTAGATTATACCTCCCTGTGCAGCAATAGCAAACCTTCACGCAAGGATGTTGGTCCCCCTCCAGTTCAGGTGCAATCCGTCCCGTCGGAACAGGTCTCACCATCCCTGGAACAAAGTCGAATTGTCCAGCAACATGAAGCACTCCCTCCTGCACCAACTTCTTAGCCACGTATTTAGCTGCATTATCTTCCTATTTCTAGCCTCACTAGCACGTGGCACACGTAGCATTCCTGAGATTGCAACCCTGGATGTCCTGTCCTTCAACTTGACACACTACCTCCCTAAATTCTCTTTGCAGGACCTCCTCAATTTCCTAACCACTTTATTAGTCCCTACATGGACCACGACATCTGGCTGCTCACCTTCCCTCTTGAGAACACTGAGAACTCGATCCGAGATATCGTGGACCCTGGCGCCAGTGAGGCAACAGATCATCCGGGATTCTCGATCTCTTCCACAGAACCTCTTCTCTGTCCCCCTAGCTATCGAATCCCCTATTGAGACTGCTCTCCTGTTTTCCCACCTTCCCTTCGAAGCCGAGGGCCCAGTCCCGGTGCCAAAGACGCAACCACTGCAACGTATCCCTGGTAGGTCTTCCCCAACAACAGTATCCAAAACGGTATACTTATTATTGATGGAAACGGCCACAGAGATGCTCTGCTCATTCTGACTATTCCTCTTCCCTCTCCTGACAGTTACCTAGCTACCTGTCTCCTGACTCTGAAGGATGACTATCTCCCTGTAACCCCTGTTTATTTTTACCTCTGTCTCCCGAATGATCCGAAGTTCATACATTTCTAGCTCCAGTTCCCTAACTCGGTTTGTCAGGAGTTGCAGCTGGATGCACCTTTTACAGTTGTAGTCATCAGGGACAATAGTGCTCGCCCTGACATCCCACATACCTCAAACGGAGCACTCGACTGCACGAACTGCTGCCTCCATTACCTACTCCTAAGCTAATTAGATTAATTAAAGGAGCTTACCCGGCTTTACCTGAATGGTAACAAGCTCGTCCTTAGCTTCTGCTCGCCAAAGACTCTCGAGACAAAGCCCTCCTACTCTGTCTCCGTTTACTCAGTAGTCCGCTCCGTTAATCTGCTCGTTTTTTAAACTCTCCCGCTACCTCACGGGCTGACTTCGAGGCGCTTACGCAGTCGTGCCCCGATCAAACGGCCGACGAAATGAAGAAATGATATCTCTGCAGCAAATAGGGATTGTTCGTGGTGCTGAATGTGCCAACATACATTTACAGGATAATGATCATCTATCATTCACCGACGATCAATTTTATAAGTTACTTCATTACTGAATGCTTCCCACGGGTTCCTGCGATAAAGGACTGAAGGAATGTGCATCCAAATTTTCCACATTTCCCAGAGGGCACTGTCTTGTAGGAGCAGAAGCCCAAGAGGAATCACGGCCTATACATCTATAATCCACGAAGAACAGAGATAAAGCATCTTGTCTGACTTCTGTCCCGTTCGAAAGGCAGATAACGTTTAATAAGTTATTTCCATTTCATCAGACGTATCGGCTCTCTCTATTTTTCATATATATATACATATAAAACATTGTCACTCTCTGCCACATACTGTCTCTCCGATCTTCTTTCCATGCCTCTGTAGGTCTTTTTTGCACCAATCCGATTCCTGTCCAAGCAGATGCAGATGCGGCTATATTTCCATTCGCCTGTTACGTCTCACCGGCTCTCTCTCTCTCTCTCTCTCTCTCTCTCTCTCTCTCTCTCTCTCTCTCTCTCTCTCTCTCTCTCTCTCTCCAATATTTTATTAATTTCCGTTCTTTTTTTTATTGACAGGTGTGCGGTCAGACGTCGTGCTGACACAGCCCGAGTCAGCGGTGGTAAAGCCCGGACAGTCCCTCAGACTATCCTGCGCAATCAGTAGTTTCGATATCAGCAGCTACCACAAGCACTAGGTGAAACAAGTCTCCGGGAAGGGGGTGGAATGGCTGGCAGTTACAATGAAAGTTACCAGTATTACGCGCCTGGAGTCCAGAGCCGGTTCACCGCTTCCAGGGACAGAAGTAACTTTTATCTGCAGACGAACAACCTGAGACTGAACGACACGGCCACCTGTTACTGTGCGAGAGATTATGGGGCGGCACGGTGTGAGAGATGGCGGCTCCCTCCATACACAAGTCTACCAAACAAAACTCTTTAAATTGGGCTCCTCGGGCGGTCCATCGGCCTTTACCCTGGGATCCGTGGATATAAATCAGATCCAAAGTGGATAATCTGGAAGTCGGTACAACTGCAACTGGAGATGTGTCTGGAAGGGAATGGGACCACCGAAGAAGAGCTGTCAGTGGAAACCCACTGAAAAGTCCTGGAGGATTTACCTCTACAGTCGAATTGGAAAGTAAAGACTTTATCGAAGTACAGGAACCCGAAGGATCGAGTAAAGTTGGCGTCGTTCAGCGGTTTAATACAGGATCGACCTTATTTGAATCTTTGTTCAGAAATAGTGACCTGCATCTGAGCTGACCACTGTAAGAACAGGAAGGTTTGTTCAGTGTTCATTCGCCAAGCAAAAGGTCATTTCCTTTAAGCTGTTTTATTTCCTTCGTCGTGAATCCTTTGGACAAGGCATCTTAGGACTGTGATCAGCAGATTTGACATTTTCTTCGGAGAAATTGTTGTTGCAGTAAAGTCTGTCCTTATTGACTGTATAAATCATTTGGACTTTCGAATTTACCACTTTAAGACTGTGTTCGAATTTACCACTTTCAGAACTATTCCAGAATTTGACTGTTTGTTAAGTTGCCGTATAGCAGTTAACTTCCAGCTAAGTTAGTCGTATGTTTACTTTTCATATTTGTTGAGCAGATTTTAATAAATGTTTATGTTTGTTTATAAAACCTGACTCAATTCTCTTTTCATTGTTGCCAGCCACATATCACTGGCTTGCTGAAAAAAAAAAGGTGTAAACTGTGGACATTTTAGATATTGGTACACCTTTGGGTTATATTCCTTCAGCAAGTATTCTGGACTATCTCCTCGATGCTAAATGCTATAAATGACAATAAACCTTCCTCTTGCTGGCCAAGAAACATGAGCAGGACTAAAAGGACCAACGTCGGGGTAGGAAAAAAGGAAAGACATGGAACCTGGTATCATGCAAGGCCTAAAGGCAGATCACAAACAAAAATAAATCTGGATCTGCTGAAAATTCGAGAAACATACTAAAATATTGAGTAAATCGGAAGACCAGAGAGAAACTATGGATAAAATACAGTCGAGGTTTTCAGCTGAAACTCTTCGGCAAGTCTGGTAAAACAACAAAAAATCTATGTCTGCCTGTTTGTCGGATACATTCAATTATCCATGTTCCAAGCTGCTCCCCTCACTTCCTTCAGACACAAAGAGTAGCCATGTCCACTCGCATGAGTCTCATCTATAACTGCCAGTTTGACGGTTACGTGGAACAGTGTATGAACTTACTCTGGTGACTGTCCCGCAGTTTTCGTCCGTAAAGTTGCCGATTGTATTGGTGCTGCTTTCTGCACCCGAGCTGTGCTCGTCGATATCATGTAATTTGGCACCATCTTCCTCCCTGCCCCCAAGTTCAACGGGCACATTTCCGACACCTTCCTTCACTTTCTGATCTCACTGCCTCTATCCTTGGAGACAGTTTATCCATTGATCTCTATTACAAACCCGCAGTCTCTCACAGCTACCTAGACTATACCTCGTCTTACATTGCTGCTTATAAAACGCCACCCCCCTTCTGTCAGCTCCTCCGTCTCCGCCCTAACTCTTCTCAGGATGAATCTTTGTAATCCAGAACGAAGGAAATATCATCCATTTTCAAAGAAGGGGGCTTTTCTTCCTCCACCATCAACGCTGCCCTCAACTTCACCTCTTCTATTTGACGAACCTCCGGAGTACTTCATACTCCGGCCAACATACCAGGGATAAGGTTCTCTTCTCCGTACCACACGACCATCCTCCGAGTCCAACACATATCTCTCCAAAAATTTCGCAACCTCCAACGGGGTCCCACTACCAAGCGCTTCTTTTCGTCCCTGACCCCCAGCCACACTTACTGCTTTCCATTAGGATCACTCCATGCGCGACTCCCTGGTGCATTCATCCCTCCCCACTGATCTCTCTCTTGCCACTTACGCTTGAAAACTATGCAAATGATTCCCTTGCTCCAACACATCCTCCCTCGCTACTATTCAGATCCCTAAACAGTCCTTCCAGCAGAGGCGCCACCTCTTCCGGGAATCTGTTGGTGTCATAAACTGTGTTCGGTTCTCTCTCTATTGCGGTCAATATATTGGTGGGATCCGGCGTAGATTGGGGTCTACTCCACTGACCATCGACGTTCCGTCCTCCAGAAGAAAGCAGGATCTCTCTGCTGAGTACTGCCAACATTATTTAGGGATACTACAGTCCGATCCATATCTTTGTTATGTAGCTTCAATAAGTATTGTAGACCTCCTGACAGATGCTGAAGGCAGCAAGCAATATATCTATTGTGTGCAGAGTAATGACAGTTCAGTATTGCAGTCTCTGCTTCCTCAATCGTTTATTCAAGAGGTTCCTGCGTAACTGAAAAATCGCACTCGATCCTGCAATAAAAGACAGAATATGTGAACAGTGCGGATTTGCAATGCACGAAATTTACACACTGACGGGTTTTGCAGAAATACACCTGGCAACATAGGTAACACATCAATAAGAAGCAGATAGCATCAAGCTCGATTATATTCAAACAAACAGATTCCGTTCCTCAACCTATTTTCACTTAGTCAATGTTGAAGAATGCAACAGTATGCGCGGCAGCTCCACTCTGTGAAAGACATGGGGACGTTCCCTGTTTGCTCCAATCGGAAACGGTTTAATTCAGTTTCTCTGTTTCATTTTTTCGCCTCCACTATCTGTTCCATTTTCTTTGTATCTATCTATCTCTCTATCTTTCTTTCTATCTATGGATCTATGTATCTATTTATCTTTATCACTATCTCTCTCCATCCCTATTTCTATCCCTATTTCCATCGCTATCTATCTCTATCTTTCTCTTTCTCTCACTCGTTCTCACTGTTTCATCAATTTATTTCACTCGTTCTGTCTATCTATTTATTCACCTGAGGATCTCACACCTGTCACTAACAGCAAGGGTTTTCTGACTGTCTCCGGGTTAGCAGACCAAGTACCATCGCTGTTTCTTGTGCGCAGCCTTCATATTTTGCCTGTAGCGCGCCCTCTGCTGAGTAACTTTAACATAACACATGCTAGATCTTTGTCCGGATTTGGGATCTCTGCGCAGCAGTGTGGGCACAATGGCACAGATATACACGGCGGAATCCGAAACAACAGCTCCCGAGACATTTAAATAAGCGACCTGGCTGCCTTCCTGTAAAACACCCGTAAACCTCAGCGGAGAATCGACAGAACGATCCATCCCTGTACTGCCTAGCCTCAGCAAGTATTGTGAACCTCCCGATTGATGCTGAATGTACCAAAAATATATCTATTGGCTTTTGAGTAATTACAATTCAGTATCACGATCCGTCCTTCCTCAATCGTTAATTCAAGATGTTCTTGCGGAACTGAACCTTCCGCACTCAATCCTGCAATAAATGATAGAAAATGTGAACAGTCCGGACTTCCCTTGTACCTCATTAAAATACTAACTACTTTCGCAGAAACTCACCAGGCAACATAGCCAATATTATCAGAAAGAAGCACGTTGTATTCGTGCTCTGTAAACACAAGCTTGATGACACCCCAGCAAGCAGAATCCCTTTATTAACCTGTTACGCTTTAGCGGATGTCGGAGGGTGACATCATTTGCGTGGTACCTCCCACTCTGTGAAAGACATGGGGCTGCACCAATCGTAATCGGAATGTGTTTTTTTTTTCAGTTTCTCTCCATATTTATTTCTCCTTCTCTTTCTAATCTACTCTCTCTCTCTCTCTGTCTCTCCCCCTCTCCCTCACTCCCCTACCCTCTCACAGACTATCTTTTTTTTTCGCTCTCTCATTGTCCCTCTGCCGGTTAATTACGAAGACAGATCAACGCGTGCGCCCCTACTGATTTTACGATAACAGGCGCATTCTAATACCTGATCATTGCATCAGCCGTAGCTAACTTTTGACCTGATTGGCGAAATCCGAACAAGAATATTGGTTCCATGGCACAGAGAGATTCACGACGGAGACCGACACTGGAACCTCAGGCACACCGAAATGAATCATCCTGCTCGCTTACGGCAATCCAGCGATAAACCTCACTAAATATTCTGGAGACCTCTCCATCTTCCGTGACCTTTTCACCTTCAGCAGGTGTCTTGGGTATTTCCGCCGCTTTGAATGTACGGAGAATTGCAAAAGGCGGAGAGAACCCATGGAGCTGGATTTAGTCTCGATTGAATGTATTAAAACAATGTTTTAAAACTACGTGGAAATTGAAGAGTGTGATTGGATCACAGCAACCATCCCTTTCTGGAATTCGTGGAATTTTGCCGTGCTGAAATATAGGTGAATGAAAGGGAATCGATCTGTATGTGATTTTGTTCTCGCTATAAACTCTCTCTGTCTCTCTCTCTTGCCTCTCTCTCCCTCTCTCCCTCCGTCCTCTCTTCTTTCTCTCTCCTTTGTCGTTTTCATTTGTTTGACCAACTTTGGTTTCTCTCTCAGTGTGTGTAGATATAAAACTGCATCGTCCTAAATGCTAGTTCCCTTCTGCATTACATCTTTCATGTTGAGTTATCGGGTTGTGCAAAATTTCTATCGCTAGCAAGCACTCGCTTCACACTTAGCCAATCACAGCGAACTCTTCTAATGTGGTTAAAGTCGATATCCAGCAGGTTATGTACAGCTATAACGCGTTGTAGTCGAAAGGAAAAACAGGACATTTAGATCTCTCAAATAACCTTTGTTGATTCCAAGATTGTTGTTGCAGTTTGATTTCCGTAACGTTTCTTCAGTCCTGAAACTGAATGTCGTTTGATTAAACATCGCTGATAAACCTCGTATTTTGGTGTGCGTTCCTTATTTCTGTGTCCGTGCCAAGATTGCAGAGGGCAGGTTTTATGCAGGACCTCCAATCCCCTTCAAAAGCCTGAGTTTCAAAACAGAGGAAGACACGGCAGTCATAAGAAAAATCACTGGAGATGCTGTAATGAACCACATTTCTTTCTTTCCACAAACAGTTATATACATACCATGTCAGGAAACCTTCCTGAACACATCTAACAAACTCTATGCCATCTAACCCCTTGCTCTAGGAAGGTATCAGTGCACATTGGGTAAATTAAAATCTCCTAACATGACGACCCTGTTATTAGCAGGTCGAGCAGCATCCATTAAAACGAGCAGTCAACGTTTCGGGCCGAGACCCTTCATCAGGACTGAAGAGGGAGTGGGCAGGGGTCCTATAAAGAAGGTGGAGGGAGGATGGGAAGGAGAAGGCTGGTGAGTGTCAGGTTAAAAACCAATCAGAGGAAAGATTAAGGGGTTGACTGCTTCTTTTAACGGATGCTGCCTGACCTGCTGTGTTCATCCAGCATTTTTGTACGTCTTGATTTGACCACAGAATCTGCATTGTACTTTGTGTTGACCCTGTTATTAATGCACCTTTCCAGAATCTGTCTCCCTAACCGCTCCTCCATGTCCCTGTTACTATTGAGTGGTCTATAAACAACACACGGTAGAGTTAATTACACCTTCCCTTCCTAACTTCCACCCACACAGACTCAATAGACAATCCCTCCATGACTTCCTCTTTTTCTGCAGCAGTGACAGCATCTCTGCTCAGCAGTGCGACGTCCTCACCTCTTTTGTCTCCCCCCTGTTTTTTCTACGTAAATTCGGCTTCCAATTCTACACCTCATCTTCACTCCCTTGATATCTCTAGATATGGGCAGCGATTGGTCCTGCTTCTCTAGGCATTCTACTTGCAGTAACATCTCGGCCAGCCTAAAGAAAAACAAAATCAAAGTCGGTTGCCGACGCCACTGAACGTTAACATATTACATTACATCACGTTACATCGGTGTTGTAACGAAGGACAGAATCATTAAGGATCTTACACAGTGCAATCAGCAGGTTATGGCGCCGGAGCTAAAGGAAGAGTTTCTGTTTACAACCTGCAGGCAAACTGGAACGTTGCAGTGCCTTCCGGGAAAACGCAATGTGCATTTTCCCACCACCAATTGCTGCAATGGCTTATCACAATTGACAACCTTGTCTGCCATTGTCTTTGCCTATTTTGTTCGAGACATTACTGCGAGAAATGATGAGTACGGACTGGAACCAGGATATATTTAAATGGGGGCTATAGCTCACCAAGGTATAACAGAAGGTTGGAAAATTGGCAATTCATGGATTGGTTCACAATAAGTACGGGAACTTCATATTTTCAAGGTGTTATAGAAAAGTGAGCGAGAGAAGGAGAGAGGGAATTGTATAATCTAATCGCCCAACAAGATTAGACTGATTCGATATTATCGTCACGTAGTACAGGTAATGTGGGTGTAGCTGAGGGTTTGGGTGGGGGAAAGGAGACTAGCAACGGACAGGGAAGCTTGAGCAGGACAATAAATAGAAAATGGCCTCGACAGCAGCTGACGATGAAGCTGAGTTTAGTCAAGTGAGAGGGGCCCTGATTAGCTTGTAGGCATTCTGGAGAAGGCTGGGGGAGATTTTTTTTTTGTGCCAGACACTGAGGTGGGTCGTGGTCCATTTTAGCGGGGCTAGAATCAATCCGGCGAGAATGCGCGATCCGAGAGGGGGAACTCTAACGTGAATCGTTGAATATGCGATGATATCGCGAGTATACATCAGATTTAAGATTTATTGGCCTTTTAACGATCCGTGCACATTTGAGTGTTGACTTAAAATGGGCCCTTTTTTTAGTCTTTATTTTCTTTAATAAGTTTAAGTTTAATGTAACATTCATAAATATGTTTTATTTTAATCGCATACAGAGTACGATCTGTTATTTCTAGCTGACTGGCAATTGCATCGGGCAGTAAATTATATAGCAGTCACACAAAATGGGGTTCAGGTGGGCGACACATTCCAACCTCACAGGTAATGCAGAACGCAAGTCATATCCACTCTACACGTACGGAACATAATGTAGGTGGTTTTCTTACCGCTGAGTCTCGTGGTTATTAGCAAGGAGCAAACGATCTGGATTTCCAGATATCCCTAGTCCATTCAGAAGGTTAAACAATAAGACTGAATTGCAGTTACACGAAAGATGATGCACATAATTTTTGATAAATTCAGTGAGAGATTGCAGCGTTTTTAAGTCGGGCATGTAACTGGGTGCGTCACTTGCAGATTCCCGGCAAAAAAGCGCCCTCCAGTGAGAGTTATTTACATTACACGGACCTGTATTTGTACGGATCTGCCGTCTCAATACAGCAGTGTGATACTCATTGCACAGAGATACATGCCAGAGTCGGAGAAAAGAGCATCAACGATTTTCAATTGAGCCATCTTGCTCTCTTTCTGCAAACTAGCGGTAAATCTCCCTGGACAATCTGGATGACGCACCATTTCTCCTGTGCCAAAAAATACCTTCACCAAGTAATTTGGAGGTTGTCCACTATGTTGAATGTACCAAAACATGTTTGGGTTAGCATGAGTGTAATTACAGTTCAGTGTTATGGTCTGTCCTCCCTTAGCCGTTACGTCTGGAGGATACTGCGTCACTGAATCTTTTGCATTTGTTCCTGAAATAAAGGACAGAAAACATCAACATAGCATGTTTGTATTTAAACCCTAGTGATATTCGCGGGTTACCGTCGCAGAAACTTACCAGGAAACGCAGTCAATGCAATCAGTAATGAACAGAGGGAAATCATGGTGTCTAATTTCGGGCTGGATCAAACGGCAGATTCCTTCCAGGACGCTCTTGTCATTTAACAGATGTTTTATTGTCCGAGCTTTTCATTGATACCATTCACATTGTGTAAGACCGAGGGCGTTTATCTCGTTAAAAGATTCACTGGCACAAAGGGTGGAGCCATTCCGAGCACCAATCAGAATCTGCTTTGTTTCCATTCGTCATACTTCCTGTTTCTCCAATCTTTCAGTGTCTTGCGTAAGCCCCTCGCCCTCTCACCA